>NC_053499.1:86188336-86338570 GCF_905171775.1 Rana temporaria | reverse complement strand
AGAGAGAGAGAGGGGAGAGAGAGGGGGGGAGAGAGGAGAGAGAGGAGAGAGAGGAGAGAGAGGAGAGAGAGAGAGGGGAGAGAGAGAGAGAGAGAGAGGGGAGAGAGAGGAGAGAGGGAGGGAGAGAGAGGGGAGAGAGAGAGGGGGAGAGGGGGGAGCGAGAGGGGGAGAGAGAGAGGGGGGAGAGAGAGAGGGGGGAGAGAGAGAGAGGGGGAGAGAGAGAGAGGGGGAGAGAGAGAGAGGGGGAGAGAGAGAGGGGGGAGAGAGAGAGGAGGAGAGAGGGAGAGAGAGGAGAGAGGAGAGAGAGAGAGAGAGAGAGAGAGGGGAGAGAGAGAGAGGGGAGAGAGAGGAGAGAGGGAGGGAGAGAGAGAGGGGAGAGAGAGAGGAGAGAGAGAGAGAGAGAGAGAGAGAGAGAGGAGAAAGAGAGGGGACAGAGGAGAGAGAGAGAGAGAGAGAGAGAGAGGGGAGAGAGAGAGGGAAGAGAGAGAGGGGGTATACAGAGAGAGAGAGGGGGGGTATACAGAGAGAGAGAGGGGGGTATACAGAGAGAGAGAGAGGGGTATACAGAGAGAGAGAGAGAGAGAGAGAGAGAGAGGGGGTATAGAGAGAGAGGGGGGGTATAGAGAGAGAGAGGGGTTATACAGGGAGAGAGAGGGGGTATACAGAGAGAGAGAGAGAGAGAGAGAGAGAGAGAGAGAGAGGGGGATACAGGGAGAGAGAGAGAGGGGGGTATACAGGGAGAGAGAGAGGGGGGGTATAGAGAGAGAGGGGGGAGTATACACAGAGAGAGAGAGAGAGAGAGAGAGAGAGAGAGAGAGAGAGAGAGGGGTATACAGGGAGAGAGAGAGTATACAGAGAGAGAGAGGGGGGTATACAGAGAGAGAGAGAGGGGGGTATACAGGGAGAGAGAGAGGGGTATACAGAGAGAGAGAGAGGGGTATACAGAGAGAGAGAGAGAGAGAGAGGGGTATACAGGGAGAGAGAGAGAGAGAGTATACAGAGAGAGAGAGGGGGTATACAGAGAGAGAGAGGGGGTATACAGGAAGAGAGAGGGAGAGGGGTATACAGAGAGAGAGAGAGGGGTATACAGAGAGAGAGAGGGGGTATACAGGGAGAGAGAGAGGGGGGTATACAGAGAGGGGGGGTATACAGAGAGAGAGAGAGAGAGAGAGGGGTATACAGAGAGAGGGGGGTATACAGGGAGAGAGAGGGGGGTATACAGGGCGAGAGAGAGAGGGGGGGTATACAGGGAGAGAGAGAGGGGGGTATACAGAGAGAGAGAGAGAGAGAGAGGGGGGGGTATACAGAGAGAGAGAGATGGAGGGGTATGGAGAGGATATAATATAAAAGAAGATGGAGGGAGAAACCTTCAGGGTGAAAACATGTGCTCTTCTCTGTAGCCTCCTATTCACCATCCCCCCCTATATACAGCTACAGACAGTCCTATGCCCCGTACACACGATGAGAATATCGTACGAAAAAAGCCGCATTCGGAAAGATCGTTCGATAATCTAATCATTAGTACACGTCCGTCGTATCCGATTTAGGCTGGTCGTACGCAATTTGTAGAAGGAACAAGATTGAAAATTTTCCTCGGATGTGAGCACAACGAACGATAAACGTATCAATGGTACAGTATCGTACGAAAAAAAAATCGGGAGTAGAAGTGCGCATGATCGGGAAACGAAAGAACGACCCGGAAACAAACCCACATAAAGTAAACAAACAATTGCTGTTCTATTGTTAATGGAAATAGAGACATGTTGTGAAGACAGTGTTGCACACTGTGCAGGAGATTGTGGGCATTATTCATAGGTGTAGTAGGTGATGTTATGTGCACTCCTGATGTTGTATATCACATAACATAATGTGTTTTGATTTCTGCTGTACAGATGTGACATGAACATTGTGCAGAGAGAGAGAGGAGAGAGGGAGAGAGAGGAGAGAGAGAGAGAGAGAGAGAGAGAGAGAGAGAGAGAGAGAGAGAGAGAGGGAGAGGAGAAAGAGAGGGGACAGGGGAGAGAGAGAGAGAGAGAGAGAGAGGGGAGAGAGAGAGGGAAGAGAGAGAGGGGGTATACAGAGAGAGAGAGGGGGTATACAGAGAGAGAGAGAGAGGGGGGGTATACAGAGAGAGAGAGAGAGGGGGGTATACAGAGAGAGAGAGAGAGAGAGAGGGGGGTATAGAGAGAGAGGGGGGGTATAGAGAGAGAAAGGGGTTATACAGGGAGAGAGAGGGGGTATACACAGAGAGAGAGAGAGAGAGGGGGGTATACAGGGAGAGAGAGAGAGGGGGGTATACAGGGAGAGAGAGAGGGGGGGTATAGAGAGAGAGGGGGGAGTATACACAGAGAGAGAGAGAGAGGTATACAGAGAGAGAGAGAGAGAGAGAGAGAGAGAGGGGTATACAGGGAGAGAGAGAGAGAGTATACAGAGAGAGAGAGGGGGGTATACAGAGAGAGAGAGGGGGGTATACAGGGAGAGAGAGAGGGGTATACAGAGATAGAGAGAGGGGTATACAGAGAGAGAGAGAGGGGTATACAGAGAGAGAGAGAGAGAGAGAGGGGTATACAGGGAGAGAGAGAGAGAGAGTATACAGAGAGAGAGAGGGGGGTATACAGAGAGAGAGAGGGGGTATACAGGGAGAGAGAGAGAGGGGTATACAGAGAGAGAGAGAGAGAGAGGGTTATACAGAGAGAGAGAGGGGGTATACAGGGAGAGAGAGAGGGGGGTATACAGAGAGGGGGGTATACAGAGAGAGAGAGAGAGGGGTATACAGAGAGAGGGGGGTATACAGGGAGAGAGAGGGGGGTATACAGGGCGAGAGAGAGAGGGGGGGTATACAGGGAGAGAGAGAGGGGGGTATACAGAGAGAGAGAGAGGGGGGGTATACAGAGAGAGAGAGATGGAGGGGTATGGAGAGGATATAATATAAAAGAAGATGGAGGGAGAAACCTTCAGGGTGAAAACATGTGCTCTTCTCTGTAGCCTCCTATTCACCATCCCCCCCTATATACAGCTACAGACAGTCCTATGCCCCGTACACACGATGAGAATATCGTACGAAAAAAGCCGCATTCGGAAAGATCGTTCGATAATCTAATCATTAGTACACGTCCGTCGTATCCGATTTAGGCTGGTCGTACGCAATTTGTAGAAGGAACAAGATTGAAAATTTTCCGCGGATGTGAGCACAACGAACGATAAACGTATCAATGGTACGGTATCGTACGAAAAAAAAATCGGGAGTAGAAGTGCGCATGATCGGGAAACGAAAGAACGACCCGGAAACAAACCCACATAAAGTAAACAAACAATTGCTGTTCTATTGTTAATGGAAATAGAGACATGTTGTGAAGACAGTGTTGCACACTGTGCAGGAGATTGTGGGCATTATTCATAGGTGTAGTAGGTGATGTTATGTGCACTCCTGATGTTGTATATCACATAACATAATGCGTTTTGATTTCTGCAGTACAGATGTGACATGAACATTGTGCAGAGAGAGAGAGGAGAGAGGGAGAGAGAGGAGAGAGAGAGAGAGAGAGAGAGAGAGAGAGAGAGAGAGAGAGAGAGAGAGAGGGAGAGGAGAAAGAGAGGGGACAGAGGAGAGAGAGAGAGAGAGAGAGAGAGAGGGGAGAGAGAGAGGGGAGAGAGAGAGGGGGGATACAGAGAGAGAGAGGGGGTATACAGAGAGAGAGAGAGGGGGGGTATACAGAGAGAGAGAGAGAGGGGGGTATACAGAGAGAGAGAGAGAGAGAGAGAGAGAGGGGTATAGAGAGAGAGGGGGGTATAGAGAGAGAAAGGGGTTATACAGGGAGAGAGAGGGGGTATACACAGAGAGAGAGAGAGAGAGAGAGGTAGAGAGAGAGAGAGAGAGAGAGAGGGGGGTATACAGGGAGAGAGAGAGAGAGGGGGGTATACAGGGAGAGAGAGAGGGGGGGTATAGAGTGAGAGGGGGGAGTATACACAGAGAGAGAGAGAGAGGTATACAGAGAGAGAGAGAGAGAGAGAGAGAGAGAGGGGGGTATACAGGGAGAGAGAGAGAGAGTATACAGAGAGAGAGAGGGGGGTATACAGAGAGAGAGAGGGGGTATACAGGGAGAGAGAGAGGGGTATACAGAGATAGAGAGAGGGGTATACAGAGAGAGAGAGAGAGAGAGAGAGGGGTATACAGGGAGAGAGAGAGAGAGTATACAGAGAGAGAGAGGGGGGTATACAGAGAGAGAGAGGGGGTATACAGGGAGAGAGAGAGAGGGGTATACAGAGAGAGAGAGAGAGGGGTATACAGAGAGAGAGAGGGGGTATACAGGGAGAGAGAGAGGGGGGTATACAGAGAGGGGGGTATACAGAGAGAGAGAGAGAGGGGTATACAGAGAGAGGGGGGTATACAGGGAGAGAGAGGGGGGTATACAGGGCGAGAGAGAGAGGGGGGGTATACAGGGAGAGAGAGAGGGGGGTATACAGAGAGAGAGAGAGAGAGGGGGGGTATACAGAGAGAGAGAGATGGAGGGGTATGGAGAGGATATAATATAAAAGAAGATGGAGGGAGAAACCTTCAGGGTGAAAACATGTGCTCTTCTCTGTAGCCTCCTATTCACCATCCCCCCCTATATACAGCTACAGACAGTCCTATGCCCCGTACACACGATGAGAATATCGTACGAAAAAAGCCGCATTCGGAAAGATCGTTCGATAATCTAATCATTAGTACACGTCCGTCGTATCCGATTTAGGCTGGTCGTACGCAATTTGTAGAAGGAACAAGATTGAAAATTTTCCTCGGATGTGAGCACAACGAACGATAAACGTATCAATGGTACGGTATCGTACGAAAAAAAAATCGGGAGTAGAAGTGCGCATGATCGGGAAACGAAAGAACGACCCGGAAACAAACCCACATAAAGTAAACAAACAATTGCTGTTCTATTGTTAATGGAAATAGAGACATGTTGTGAAGACAGTGTTGCACACTGTGCAGGAGATTGTGGGCATTATTCATAGGTGTATTAGGTGATGTTATGTGCACTCCTGATGTTGTATATCACATAACATAATGCGTTTTGATTTCTGCAGTACAGATGTGACATGAACATTGTGCAAGCATAAACTTGGTGCACAGCCACAATGTAGTACACAAAACAACATTTTAAATCCTATTGTTATTTGTCAATTGTCACTCTTGTTCCTCCAAACATAAATACTCCCCTGTCTACATCTGCAGGATTGTGGGACTTTTAATATAATGTGACACTTTGACATATGGTGACTGACAGGCGGCTGCCACTGATAGGCACTAATAGTCCTGATAGGTGGCACTCATGGGCACTGATAGATGGCACAGATTGCACCGATAGATGGCACTCTTGGGCACTGTGAGGTGGCTGGCACTGAAATGCCAAAATCAATTAAACGAGGAAAGGATTAGACATACTATGCAGCGACGCCCATTTTGGTACACCCTGCACTTGGCAGTCGTCAGTAGACATCTTGTTATACCCAGGCCAAAGTATATGGGCTGTGTGTGAAAAAATGTCCGCTGTTTGCTTGCTGCAGCTTTCTGCAGCCGAGTGCAGGGTATACCAAGATGGGCGTAGGAATGTTCAGCCGCTGACTTTGAACGCATTTGACAGTACCAATCGTGATGCCTCATACACCTCATACACCCCTGACAGTTTACCCTGTTCCCCTGCAAGCGAGGACTCCGCACAATGACTCCACCCTTCCCCTCTGTCCACCGACTCCGCCCATCCTCTCTGCCCACTGACTCCACTCGCCCACTCCTCCTATACACTGACCGCTGACCAGGTATGGGATAAAGCACCGTGAGCACAGTGTGAGCAAAAGTACTTGGCAAAAACTATGTATAAGGTCCCGATACCAATACTATTATTGGTATTGTGACAAGCCTAGTATTAATGGTCAAATTATGCAAACATTATTAATACAAATTTTTAATTGTATATCATTAACCCCTCAACACTCACCGCACGACTATATATGTCCGCAAAATGGCACGGACAGGCAGAAGGACGTATATATACGTCCCTGCGTAGATGCGTGTGCGGGCTTATAGCCGTTCCGTCGTGATCGGTGCCCTGAGCTGAAGAACGGGGAGAGCCGTATGTAAACACGGCTTCCCCATGGTTCACTGTGGCAGTTGCATCGATTGAGTGATCCCTTTTATAGGGAGACTCGATCGATGACGTTGGTACTACAGCCACACCCCCCTACAGCCTTTCCATTGCTGGCCTCATATTTTTGGGTTCCTGTTCCAGAAGCAAGGTCTCAGGTCCGGATTGGTTTCATCTTTCCCATTGGAGCGACCATCCCTGCTGATTGATCATTAAAGAGCCCAGGGTCTGGAGTGACCATCACGCCTAACTGACTCACTGCTACTATTAGTATTTGAGTCCATCGAAGCTGGTAAGAGTATCTATTTTACTTACCTTGTTCTTTGAGGATTGCTTCAGACAAGCCAGTGTTATTCCTGATACTTCGGTTGAATTGTTTGTCTTTTGCATTGGAAGTATATCTAAGAACTATTCCACCTCACTTTCACACCTGTTCGGTGATTCTACTCACTCATTGGGAACACATGTGTGGACTCTATGTTATAACACCTCATGTTGTGAGAATTGAATATTCACAATTTTTTTGTTTGTTCACTTTTTAATACAGGTGCAATCACTTTTGGAGCCCTTGTCATAAGGGACTATATTTGAGATTAGAGTTCTTGTCAAAGGACTTTACATATAATATATATATTATTTTCATTCCACCACTTACGAGTCAGGACTTCTGTCCTAGACCGTTCATATTTGTAGCGCTGCACTTTGTATTCTAAAATTGCCTTGTACTTTGTTTGTGTGTGTGCTGGCAGCTCACAATTTTTATTCATTCATTCATTTATTTTATTTTACTTTCTAGCGCAGTTGTTTTTCTATATATCCACGTTTTGTTCTGACATTTTTATTCACTGCTGCTTACACTATAGACATCCGTCATGGATGTATTCGAATATAGGAACTCTAGGTCCTTCGATGCTCTTGGTGTTTTTACTGCTCAGAGTACAGACACTGAGATTAGTGGTGTTTTTATTAGGCTTAAAAATCTAATGGTCACAGAGGTCCATCTCCAATGGGATATAGCCTTTTTGGAGCAATATACTAAGGAGTCTATGGTTCCCAGGGGTCTCAGGTGGGATGTTTCTCCCCAACAAGGCGAGTTAAGCTTGGACCTCTGGTACAAGTATTTTAATGAGGCAGGTTTACAGCTAGTTGCCTTTCTGATCAAAAGAAAACGAGCTCGACTTTCCATTTTGGATAAAGAGATCAAAGAGATCAGAGAGAAACTAAAGCCTTCAAATGACAGTCCAGAGTATATCACTCTTTCTAATAATCTTAAAAATACCCTTGAAAAAGAGGAAAAGGAACAGAGGAACAAGAAACAGAAAAAATATAATCGTGATACATCTGATTATAAAGCCAAGTTGGTATTCAACTGGCAAAACAAAATCTCCAATTCTGTTAACGTGTCCCCTGATATGGAAATGGAAATTTCCATTATTCCAAGTACTGCTCCAGATAGGAGGTTAGTACCTGAGGCCCCTATTCCACCCTCTCCACGTGGCACTCAACCTAAAAAGCAAAATACAGCGGCCACTCGTAATCTTCCCAAATATCCCCTGACTCACAATGGTGGCCGAGGTAAACTTGATTACCAGCCATTTGTGGGTAACAGAGGACAACCCCATCGGGGTAGAGGGCATAATTACAATGATAGAGGTCATCCATACCCTAGAGATTTTGCTGGTGGACCCTCAAGATCAGGGTCCAGAGGTGGAACACATAGGGGTGGGCCAACCTATCACACACCAGTGCGGTCCCAAGATTATAGGGTTCCGCCATATGGCGGTGAATCATATACGGCTTACTATGACCCACATCCCTATCCTCATCATTATGGTGATGGGGGTGGAGATTATTCTGAAGGGTCTTATGAGCACCATTACGAGGATCCTGGCTTTTCTCGGTCACAGGGTTTTCATCAAGCCACCTATCACACCCCTCGCAACCTAAGACAAAACGAGGTACCAGAGGGGGATAGCGAGTACAGCGCCAAAAAAAGAAAAAGAGCTCCAGAGGCTTAGGCATTTTTAATCTCAGTTCCGTCACCCTTTCAGACCATGAATTGGTCATTCTTTATAAAGGTCTAAAATTTGTACCGCACAGAAAACTTAACAGGTTTTCGACCTTTATAGATGTTCAAAAATACATCAGAAAGTTAAATATTCAGAGACACTTCCTATCATTGCCCAGTTCGGACAATCAATCCGACCGGGTAGCCATACATGGTTCCAATCCCTCTGTCATTATTGGTTCGAACCAGACTATGGCGACCTTGCATTCAGGTTTGTCTAATCCCTCCATGTTTAACCCTGCGGCGAATACATAATATAAATTGTTCTGGAGGACTTGGACAAATTACCAAATAAAAAAGTCCACCAGGATCCAGCAATCCAGGCTGGACTAGAAGCACTTTGTGAGAAAAAAAACATCATTGTCCGTCCTGCCGACAAAGGCGGAGGGATAGTGGTACTCGATAAAGATGCATATCTTCAGGAAATGAACAAATTGCTTGGTGATGTGAGCACATATGTCATACTGCCCGGTGACCCCACCAGTAAATACAAAAAGGCCTTGGTATCCATCATCAAGGAGGGATCAGCCTTAAACATTTTGAATAAGAAAGAAGCTGATTTCCTGGTCCCTATGGCCCCCCGTATCCCAGTGATTTATTACTTGCCGAAGGTCCATAAAGACCCGGTCAATCTCCCTGGACGTCCGATCGTCAGCGGGATAGACTCCATAACATCTCGAATCGACAAGTATATAGACTTTTATTTACAACCACTGGTGAAAATGGTTCCCTCCTATTTGAAAGATACGAGGGATACCATTAAATTGTTGGAAGATGTTCACTATCAGGACGAAATCTGGTTGGTGACAGCCGATGTATCGGCACTTTACACGTGCATCTCGCACCAACTTGGTTTGTCCGCAGTAGAGACGTTCCTCACTAGGAACCAATCCTTATCAGTAATCCAAAGGAACTTTATTATGCAGCTATTGGATTTTGCCACCCGGCATAATTATTTTTGGTTCCAGGGGCAGTTTAAAGGCGTGGCTATGGGGGCTAAATATGCCCCCAGCCTCGCCAACCTGTTCATGGCCCAGTGGGAGGAGGATGTCGTCTATGCGCTTCAGAGACCCGAATTGGTTCTCTGGGCACGATACATAGACGACATCCTCCTCCTGTGGAGGGGCACCAGGGAATCGTTGGATTCCTTTATGACTCACCTCAACAGTAATGATCGTGGCATTTCTTTGTCGTATGAAGCAAGTACCACATCAGTCCATTTTCTTGATCTTGAGATTGCAGCTATCGAGGGGCATTTTGAGTTTAAAACATTTTTCAAGCCCACCGATCGGAACGGTTATATACCGACCGATAGTTGTCATCATGATCGGTGGTTGGGATCCGTCCCCCGGGGCCAGTTCCTCCGACTTAGGAGGAATTGTACCAAGGAGGAGGATTTCCAATCCCAATGTCGGACCCTAATGCCGCGTACACACCATCACTTTATGTGATGAAAAAAAATGACGTTTTTAAAAACGTCACTTTAATTGACTGTGTGTGGGGGAAAACGTCGTTTTATGTCTTGTAAAAAACGACCAAAAAAAATTGAAGCATGCTTCAATTTTATGTGTCGTTTTTCAAAAGTGCACTTTTTACTTCACAGAAATTTACCGTGTGTAGCAAAAAACGTCGTTTTCTAAGACGTTTTTTCATCCACGCATGCCCAGAAGCTACTTATGAAGCAAGCTTCAATGGTAAAACGTGGTGGAACGTAACCTCACTTTGCAAGATCATTGTGAGAAAACGATGGTGTGTAGGCAACTTCGTCTTTGAAAATTGAAGTTTCAAAAACGTCATTTTTTACTTCACAGAAAGTGTCGTTTTTTTTCATCACATAAAGTGATGGTGTGTACGGGGCATAAGGAAGCGTTTTGTAGACAAGGGGTACATACCCCATGTACTTGATGAAGCGATCCGCTCGGTGTCCACCATTGAAAGATCATCCCTCTTGGTTGACAAGAGTTAATGATGCAAAATTTAAGTGGTCTTTCTTCACAGAGTTTTCCACACAACACAATGAAGTACAAAAGATCTTAAACAGACATTGGAAGGTTTTGCGAAGTGATAGGATATTGGGACCAGTTCTACCAGAAAGGGCAGGTGTAATATTTAGAGGGGCTAGGTCCATTCAAAGTGAGGTAGCCCCCAATGTTTTAGATCCTCCCAAAAAAGTGTCCTTCTTTCCAGAGACAAATGGTTACTACCCATGTCGCAAATGTAATGTCTGCATTGTTAATGTGTGTGGTAGACGCAGGACCGATACATTTAAGTCAACTGTAACGGAGCGCATCTACTCAATGAAACAATTCACCACATGTTTCACAAGCTATGTTGTCTACCTGATCACTTGCCCATGCAAGTTACAATATGTGGGTCGCACTATTCGCAACTTTGCGATTAGGGTCAATGAACACCTGGCTCAAAATTAGAAAGGGGTGTCCTAAGCAGTATCAAGACACTACTTGGAGTGCCACGCTAAGGACCCTACTGGCACCTCGTTTCAGGTTATAGACAAATTTGTCCCCCACTGGAGGGGTGACTCCCGACTTAGGGGAGTCTCCCGTCTAGAGACATATTGGATTTATGAGCTCAGGAGTTGCTCACCCCACGGTATGAACGTGGAGTGGGACATCAATTGTTTCATAAACCGGGGGTGAGTACCCTGAGCTCAATTTGTTTTAGTTTTTAGTCTTCATACGTTTATAGTTTTTCAGGTATAAGTTCTCTGCGAGGATTGGTTCCTTGCAGGGGATTTCTTTCCCTCTTCTTTTGTTATGTATTTGCCCGACGATTATGTGACAAATGGGGGGTGTCTCTGAGTGACAGCGTGTGCTCACGTGATGCGGTTATGCCCATCTGGGTTGGGGGGCCCCGTTTTTCTGTGTCCATGCGCTGTCCGTACTTATTTTTTCAGTTCTTTATTACAGTGCTTTTTTTTTTTTTTTTCTTTTTTTTTAAAGTGTATTTTTGTGCGTGTACTCGAGAGAGGAGCCGGACTGCAGGAGTTGGGAGTAGGCAGGCCTCCCCCAGAGGCAATCTGCCACCTTTCTCCATGCCCCGGGTGGCAATGGCGGGTGTGTGAGGGGGTCCTCCCACACAGCCCGCCCTACCTGCTCCGCTTTGAAGCCCAACGGGGCAGAGGGACTCCCTATAAGGGAGTGAGAGGATTAGCCCGCTCAACCAGCCCCATTAGTCCTTCGCCTCTCTTTTAGAGACCGCGTGGTCAATGTGAGTGTGTTAACCCAATTTAGAGTGCGTGTGTAGGTGTGGTGGTTTTTTGTGGGAGGGGAGGTGGGCGTACTAAGCACAGGCTTACCTTGCATAGCACACCCACCGGGAGCCGGGCTGAGACCACCAAACTCAATTCACATGAAGCCGAGACCGGGATCCGAACCTCTAGCTGCAGAGGTGAATGGCTTGTCAGCGCAGTGCCAATCGCGTTGAGCCACCACAGCTCCAGTGCTTTTTTATTATTTGGTCTGGGAGGGGTTTACACACATCGGCTTCCATTGGGTAATTATTAATGCCTCGTGCAAGCCAGAGTGTGTTTAATTAATATAGTGGCCCTTTACCTTATTGGTCAGATTTGTACATCGCTTATATTTTTTTATTCCCCCTTATTTGGATTTGGCTGAGATGTAATATATCTATGCCTGATGTCCCCATGACATACTTTATTCTTCCTGTCGTTTTATGTATAGGATTCGGCGTTGCCATTGGCTGATGCCTATGATGACACCCTGTGTGACTAAAGTCCGCGGGTGCTTATTGGTTAAATTGCTCCGCGAACTGATTGGTTTGCGGCACGGCATCATCACTGTTCCATCCACCCAGCGATTTGTTTTTGCAAAGTGGGGGACAGATTTTTATTGTTGTTTCTCCCCTTCTTGTATATTATGCATGCATCAGTGAGACTGTCCCTCTTATTCACCTGTTGGAGCACACGCTACATGGAATAATGGACAGGGCCCTTGAGGCAGAACAGAGAGAGAAAGGAGGACTTCCTTACCTCTCAAGGCCCCCTTTATCCAGACAGTGGTCCTGCATGCCCGCCTAGCACACAGAAAGAGGAAGAGGTGGAGGAGGAGGAGGAGGAGGATGATTGTATCAGCAGCATGGAGGTGGAGCCTAGCACTCAGCATCAGTAGCAGCAGTCTTCAAGGGATCACTTACAGTCCCAAGGAACCCGTGGACTTTTACGTGGCTGGGATGAGATGGCTGCGGATCCTGTCGTCCTCAGTGACCCAGAGGACTGTGCCCAGAATGCCTCAGCAAACCTACGCTGCATGGCCTCCCTGATCCTGCAAAGCCTGCGTAAGGATCCACGTGTTCGTGGAGAGGGATCATTACTGGCTGGCAACTCTCCTTGATCCACGTTACAAGAGTAAGGTTGCAGAGCTTATCTTGCCGTCGCAGAGGGAGCAGAAGATAAAACATCTTCGCGAGGCCTTGCAGAAAAGTCTGTGCAACGTGTTCCCAGAACCTGGGGGATTACCAAATCCTGTTCCTGGACAACGTGTTGCTGAGACTTCGGTGAGTCACAGAAGGAGCGGTGGAGAAGGTGGCCGTCTGACCGATGCATTCAGACAATTTTTTAGTCCGCAGCCCCAAGGTATGACCGGTTCCAGCAATCATCGCCAGCGTCTGGTTTACATGGTGCGGGAATACCTAGGGGCAAAATCAGATTTGGACACCTTCCACACCGAAAATCCTCTGGCTTACTGGGTCTTGAGGATGGATCACTGGTCAGAGCTTGCACAGTACGCAATTGAGCTACTGGCTTGCCCTGCATCCAGCGTTCTTTCAGAACGCACATTCAGTGCTGCTGGAGATTTTGTGACCGATCACAGGGTGCGCCTCTCCACCGACTCCGTCGATCGACTGACCTTCATAAAAATGAATCAGGCTTGGATTAACACCAGCTACCAAGCACCTGATGCAGATGTAACTGAATAATTTTTTTTAAATGACAGATCCCTTGGAGACTGCCTATGCTGATGCTGAGTGACTGTCCTGTTATGCTGCTGACTGAATATCCTTTTCCTCCTCACTGATCTTGCCGATAGCTAGTAAGAAAGTTTTTGTTTCTGGGCTCCACCACCAGTGCCTAAGGCCCAATGTTTCTGCCCCCTGTTTAACATGTGGATCTTTGCTGCGCTCCAATTACAGTATCTGAGGGGTTGCAGTGTTGTGTTGTACCTAAGGCCCAATTTTTATGTCCCTGTTTAACAGGGGCGTATAATAATAATTTTTTATGTGAAGGGGTTGCAGTGTTGTGTTGTTCCTAAGGCCCAATTTTTATGTCCCTGTTTAACAGGGACGTCTAATAACAATTTTGAATGCAATACTTTGCATGTGGCTCTTTCCTGCGCTCCAATTACAGTATCTGTGAAGGGGTTGCAGTGTTGTGTTGTGCCTAAGGCCCAATTGCCTAGATTCAGGTACGTTGCCGCAACTTTGCGGCGGCGTAGCTTAAGGCATTTAAGCTACGCCGCCGTAAGTTAGCGAGGCAAGTACATGATTCACAATGTACTTGCCTGCTAAGTTACGGCGGCGTAGCCTAAAGCGGGCGGGCGTAAGGGCGCCTAATTCAAATCTGTGTAAGGGGGCGTGTTTTATGTTAATGACGTTTTTTTTAAGTTTTTCTTTCACTGCTGTGGTGGAAATTTGAAGATGTATTTAATATGTATTGTCATAATGGCACCCAGTCTTAGTACTGCCACAACCCGCTCTAAATAGAACTGACTGGGGCAGTCTGAGGCTGGTTGAATCTCGTCTGGTAGTAGAAAATGTCTTGAGGTTGGAGTGTGATGTTTGCGGCGTGGGCGTATGTCCGCTAACGAGGGGCCCTCTGTGCATTTAGCACCGACGATCGTTGAGGAGGGGATGCGCTCACTCCGCGAGCACACTAGTGGTTATGGACAGATGTGCGCTCTTATCTGGGTCTTGTCTGATCAGCAGGGCTTGCGATTCGTGGCGTACGCCTGTAGATAGCTTCCTTTCCACCTTAATAAGGGTATAATCTGGATATGCATTATTCTATGGAATGGCGCAGATTAGGATTCTATCAGGCGATTAATATGAGAGCTTATGATCGGTTAGAGGCAGGGGGGGGCACTCCCTGCCACGCCCATAAGCCTTTAGCAGCATTGTATGTACTTCTATGCATTGTATTGTATCCATTGTATTATATTCTATTCATGTATTCTATGGGACTTCCTGTTAGAAGGAACGTCCTTATATGGTGTTAGCTGTGTCAGTGGAACATCATGTGTTAACCACTCCCATGAGGGAGGTGTTTAATGGGTGCAGTGAGCACTTCCTGTTTTGGGTAAATAAAGGGGGCTTGGCTGAGCCTTTGGGCAGTCATGCTGGCAGAATGATATGAGAACAGGCTGGTGGTGGTGTCTCTTTGTATGAATGGCAGAGAATGATGGTGAGTGAATCTATTTAGTTTAAATAAGCATTATTTCATTAAGACTGGATTCTGTGCTTTATAGCACAGGGCAAAATGGCGCTGTGCTCTGAGTACAGCCCAGCTTTTTGCCACGACACTGCGCATGCGCCGGGCGCCTACATTTCCCAGTGTGCATTGCGGCTAAGTACGCTGCACGGGCCTATTGATTTCTACGTGGACGTAAACGACGTAAATCTCGATTCACGGACGACTTGCGCAAACGACGTAAAAATTTCGAATTTCGGCGCGGGAACGGCGGCCATACTTAACATTACTATTCCAACTAGGGCCTAGCTCTAACTTTAGGCGGCCTATCTCTAACGTAAACGGCGTAAAAGTACTGCGTCGGCCGGGCGTACGTTCGTGAATCGGCGTATCTACTAATTTACATATTCTACGCCGACCGCAATGGAAGTGCCACCTAGCGGCCATCCGAAATATTGCAACCTAAGATAGGATGGCGCAAGCCGTCGTATCTTAGATGTGTTTAAGTGTATCTCTGTTTGAGAATACACTTAAACATAAGTCGGCGTAGATTCTGAGTTAGGTCGGCTTATCTACTGATAAGCCGGCCTAACTCTTTGTTCTACCTAAATGTTTCTGCCCCTGTTTAACAGGGGCATCTAATAACAATTTTTGATGCAATAATTTGCATGTGGCTCTTTGCTGCGCTCCGATTACAGTATCTGAGAGGTTGCAGTGTTGTGTTGTGCCTAAGGCCCAATTTTTATGTCCCTGTTTAACAGGGGCATCTAATAACAATTTTTGATGCAATAATTTGCATGTGGCTCTTTGCTGCGCTACGATTACAGTATCTGAGAGGTTGCAGTGTTGTGTTGTGCCTAAGGCCCAATTTTTATGTCCCTGTTTAACAGGGGCATCTAATAACAATTTTTTATGCAATAATTTGCATGTGGCTCTTTGCTGCGCTCCGATTACAGTATCTGAGAGGTTGCAGTGTTGTGTTGTGCCTAAGGCCCAATTTTTATGTCCCTGTTTAACAGGGGCATCTAATAACAATTTTTGATGCAATAATTTGCATGTGGAAAAATAAAAAAGTAAATCTGCGCTATCAGGGTAAAAAAGCAGCTACATACAATCCAGTGAAAATAGGAAGGAAATACAAACAAAAATCGAACAATGCAGCGCTAAGAAATGACTGATGAAAAGACAGTGATGTCTATGTTAAACACACATATAAATGAACAAAAAAATGTGAGTCCATGATAAGTGAATAATTCGTATAAATAAATAGTGTGATGAGACACCATAGACCTGAGTCTAAAATGTTTATAAGATTAAAAGTCCATAAGGTGAACGTGAAATCAGAAATCAAGATGGTCAATCAAACGACAGTGATGAGGCACCCACGGTGATTCTAATTAATCTGTAATGTTAGTGATAACGCCCACCACCAGGAGGGAAGGCTTACCAGATGCGATGGATCCTAATGAGCTTATGCCCAAAGGATCAGTAAAGCTTTGTATATACAATGGAAGGATAAACCAGGACACACCAAACAGAGCGACCAGCAAGTAACGGTGGAGTCTTCGCTTAGTAATAGGTGGAAGGGATAACTTCAGCTGGGAGATGATTCATGGGAGTTGGAAAACTTGCCCAAAGTATGTGGAGGAAAATAAAAGGCACATAGCGTGATACCGTAAAAACGGGAAAGGTTTTAATGCCGGTTAAAAACACTTACAATTTGGTTGATAAAAAGGACATCATTGTGGAAAAGTGCATGGCAGCAGTAGAGTCCCGACTAGTTTCGCTATAACTAGCATCATCTGGGGTGATGATGCTAGTTATAGCGAAACTAGTCGGGAGTGGGAGGGGAGACGTTGGCTGCGGCGGCCCCCCCCCTCTCTCTCGTCGGCGGTTTGTTCTGGGCTGCTTCGCTGGGGCTCCGTGTGGCCTCGAGTGGTGACGCGGCTTTGCTCCATCTCTGTGCAGCCTTGATTGGCTGCTGGCCGCCCAGCTGGTAGCTCCATGGAGAGTGGGCTCGTGGGAGAGCTGAAGATTGGAGCCTGTTGCTCGCTACTGCTGCTGCTGGCCAAAAAAATGTTTTACACTTAATGACTGATTGCAGTTTATATCTGATTTTGCTGCTAATTTCTGCTGTGGTTTGCTGTTGGCCACTGTTGCTGCGGTCTTCTACAATTATCTGCTAAACCCCCCCATGTTATATGCTACCTTGCACTGTAGCACCTTGCACTGCAAAAGATCTGGAAGAGGGGCATATGGGGCGTATGGATGTGCAAAACTACACTTTCAAATAAACAGTGACCCAGGAGCACAAGTAGAACTTAAAGGTCAAAGGTCACGTAATTTGATTACTGGGGTTAAAAATTAGACCTCTAATTGGTTAGACAGTTAGACAGAGATTTATATGTCTAAATATGTTTATATATGTTTATATATTTATATGTTTGAATATGTTTAAGTTTGAATGTCTATATGGAGGGGGGGACACCTCACTTCTTGTGCATATTCTATATCTGACAAGAATTGGGGGGGGAAGGGAAAGGGATTTAAAGGGTTAATTCACGGAGGCGCACCTGGACTTATATTAAGGCGTGACTCTCCTCGGTGCTCACACACCTTAGCCCAATAAAGCGCCTCTCCTCCGTGTGGAGGGAAGTCGGAGACGCTCAATATTTTTTTTCTTTTTTTTTTTTTGTCCTCTCTGGGATCCTAGGGGATCAACCGGATTGGTGGACTAAAGAGACTTTTTTTTTTTCTCTTTTTTCTTCTTTCTCACCCTTTTTGCCTCCTTCTTTTCTCTCTCTTTGTGAGGGGACTCTCCTACCCTCCGCCCTATATCTCCTCATTAGGTACCTCTACTAGTTTCCCAAGGAGTCACGTGATTGAGACCCTAAAATGGCAAGGATTAATTTGATTTCTTATAATGTGAAAGGGTTAAACAACCCTGAGAAAAGATCTAAATTGTTAGCAGAATTATGGAGACTAAAGACACATGTCGTTTTTCTCCAAGAGACCCATTTTAAGAAAAATAAAAGTCCAAAATTGGGTAATCATAGATTTCCAACTGTGTACCAGAGTTCCTCATCGACAACAAAGACAAAGGGGGTTGCAATCATGTTATCAAAGATGATTTCATGGAAAGAATCAAAGGTAATTCAGGACAAGGAAGGGCGTCTACTTATAGTAAAAGGTTATTTAAATGATCAGAAAGTAACTTTGGTTAACGTTTATATGCCTAATGAAGGACAGATTGCAGCGTTGGAGAAATACATTAATTTGGTACAGCTGAATGCAGAAGGTAGAATTATACTGGCAGGGGATTTGAATTTGGCCCTAGATCCTATCCTAGACACATCCAAGGGAGCATCGCATATATCATATAGCAAATTAAGTAAAGCAAAGAGTTTGCTACAGGAGATACAGGTGGTAGATAGCTGGAGGACCAGGCATACCCATGAGAGAGATTACACTTTTTTTTCAGCCAAACATAAAACATACTCCCGAATAGACTATATATTTGTATCGCAAAACCTTTTACAGAATATAGTGGAGGCCTCCATTGGATCATTTACAATCTCTGATCACTTACCGACAAACTGCATACTGGAATGGGGAGAACCCGTAGTCCGCGAGTGGCACTGGAAAATAAACGAATCCCTCCTGAAAGACCCAGAATATGAGGGAAAGATAGTCCAGGAAATGGAGGGGTTCTTTTCTGATAATGAGGTAGGAGAGGTTTCCCCAAGTTGGGAAACACATAAATGTTTCATGAGAGGGATTTTAATTTCAATGGGAACACGAAGGAAACGTAGGATAGGGATACAGATGGAAACATTACTGGGAGAAATTCGTAAATTGGAAAAGGTACACAAAAAATCGCTGGCAATTCAGATTGAGGAGAAGCTGAGGCAGGCGCGGGATGAACTGAACTTGTTACTAACAGACAATGCAAAAGCCTCATTAAGAAGATGTAAACGAGCCTTCTACGAATATGGTAATAAGCCTAGTAGGATGCTAGCGAGGGCATTAAGAGAAACGAGGACCCAAAATCATATAGAAGGTATCAAAACAACAGGGGATAAGATAGTGAAATCCTCACAAGAAATTGCAAAAGTATTTAAAAACTACTATACGAACCTATACCAATTAAAAGAAGAGCGGGACACAGGAAGGACTAGCGGGCAGGAGGAGAAGATAAAGGAATACATAGAGAAATCAGGAATGCCGAAATTAGCAGAGGAAATTGGGAGAAGCATAGAAGGGCCGATTACAGCTGAGGAATTTACAAATACCCTTAAACTGCTAAAACCAGGTAAAGCTCCCGGTCCTGACGGGTTTACCCTTTTTTACTATAAGACCTATGCAGAAAAACTGATGCCAAGATTTTTAAAGGCATATAACGCGATAAGAGAAGGACAGGGGATACCGGAGGAAGCCCTTATGGCACATATAGCGGTTATACCTAAGGAGGGAAAGGATTTAACACTATGCTCGAATTATCGCCCTATATCGCTACTAAACGTTGATCTGAAGATCTTTACAAAAATCCTAGCAAATAGAATACTACCACATATCCCTGATTTGATACACCAAGATCAGGTGGGATTTACCCCAGGAAGGGAAGGCAGGGAAAATACGCAGCGGGTGATTAATGCGATCCATCTCTCCCAGGTATTTAAGAAAGCTCTAGTTCTGGTATCTACTGACGCCGAAAAAGCGTTCGATAGGGTGGATTGGAAGTTTCTAAAAACAATCATAAAATTTATTGGTTTGGGGGAGGGGATGCAAAGATGGGTTATGAGCCTATATTCACAGCCGAAAGCTAGAATAAAGATAAACGAGATTATGTCGGAACCCTTTGAGATACGGAATGGGACGCGGCAAGGTTGCCCTCTGTCACCAATTATTTTTATTTTGACAATTGAGCCCTTTTTAAGGACAATAAGGCTGAATACCGACATCAGAGGTATTTGTGTAAAGGGAGGAGTATACAAACTGGCAGCTTTTGATGATGATCTGATGTTTTCTCTTACGGAACCTACTTTATCTCTTCCCCCATTGTTGGCCGAGATTGCTAAATATGGCGTGCTTTCAAACTTTAAAGTAAACTATGACAAGTCGGAGGCAATGGGGGTGGAGATGAACATGGTACAACAACGACAATTAGCCTCTTTTTTCCCATTCAAATGGACAAATTCACATATTGGATATCTGGGGACTAAAATCCCGAAGAAACTAAACAGAATCTTAGAGCTAAATTTAGCACCGTTGGTGAGGCAAATAAAACGTGACCTACAGAAATGGGATAAAGAGGTTTTTACCTGGTTCGGTAGGGTCAATATCATAAAGATGAATGCAATGCCGAGGTTATTATATCTATTACAGACACTCCCTACCAGCATACCTCAAGGTTTTTTGAAAGAGATCAGAGCGAAGTTTGCGGGATTTATTTGGGCAGGGAAACCAGCCAGAGTCAGGAGAGATATCTTAACCTTACCAAAGGAAAAAGGGGGCATAGGTTTTCCAGACCCACTCGCTTACTACGAGGCTGTACATTTGTCAAGAGCTTTGGATTGGTGCGTTACCCCGAAGGTTAAACCATGGATCCTCTTAGAACAGGCAATGATAGAATTACCATTGGAAGGATTAATTTGGCTTTCTAGAACCATTTTACCACAATCAGTTAAAAAGCATCCAACGATAGGGACGACAATCAGGGTGGTGAAAAAAGTATTTAGAAAATCAAATGATGAAACAGAAGCAAATCCTCTGACTCCAGTCCTGGGAAACCCGGCATTTATGCCAGGTCTGAATGACCCAGGGTTTGGAAATTTAAAAAGACAAGGCAAAACTAGACTGATTCACTTCCAGAAGGAAAACCGGGTAATGACATGGGAGGAAATAGAAAGTGAACTAGCAGAGGACTTAGAGCCATATAGGAGAAGACAGTTAAGGGGCTTCCTGCGATCAATGCAGGGTC
The DNA here is from genome assembly GCF_905171775.1 of Rana temporaria. Classification (NCBI taxonomy): domain Eukaryota; kingdom Metazoa; phylum Chordata; class Amphibia; order Anura; family Ranidae; genus Rana; species Rana temporaria. The sequence continues at coordinate 86,317,949 of NC_053499.1, read as the reverse complement.
AGACAACGGTGAGGGTAAGACTGTCGGAATTTGAGAAACTGTGTCTCAAGGGAGAAGCGGTGAGACATTCGTTATCACTGTTTTATTCCATGGTTAACGAACTTAAAGCTCCACAAGAAATAGGCTTTATACATACCTGGGAGAGAGACCTAGGGGTAACTTTTACAGAGAGCCAGAGGAAATTTTTTTTTGAATTTAATCATAAAGCCTCCCTAGCATCCAAATACCAGGAAGGTGGATATAAGATTCTGAGCAGGTGATATAGGACTCCAGAAGTTTTAAATCAAATCTTTCCACAAACGTCAAATCTTTGTTGGCGATGTCTAAAAGAAGAGGGAACTCTGATACATATTTTTTGGAATTGTGAAGGAGTGAAAGATTTTTGGAAGATGGTATCAGAGGAAATAGAAGAGATAACTGAAATGTCTCTTGGAGAGAACCCAGCGGTCTACCTGCTGTTGGATATTCCGATATCAGTAGAAAATTATAAAAAATCTTTGGTAAGACATCTGCTAATAACAGCTAGAGCATGCATTCCAGCCTTATGGAAGAGCACGTGCTCACCAAGTAGACCACAATGGCATGAAAAAATTAGGGAAATCCAATGTATGGAGAATCTCACGATGGCTCTGAGGGAACAGGAGGAGAAGTTTAGGGAGATATGGGCTCCCTATAATAGCTATAGGGAACGAGGGGAGTAGGTGAGAGGAGGGGGGATGGAGGGAGGGGAGAGGTGGAGGAGGAGGAATTGATTTTTTTTTTTTTTTTTTAGGGCTGTTTGGTTTTTTCCGGGCTCGGGAAGGTTTTGGACAAAGGGTCCGGACGTTGGGGTGGGAGGGGGGAGATGGGGATTTTCACTACCTCAAACAGGGTGAGGACATGTCAAATGTTTTGGGGGAATAGGAAATAAGAAGAGCGGGTAATTAGCTTTGGATCTATATGGTAGTGTATTTAGTTAGAGGCAGTTATGGTCAGAGATAGGTCAGGAACAAGTATAATGTATTGGTGTTTGACTGTTGGCTTTTATTTTCTGATATGGTAATATCCCTGTTTTTGTGGAATTGTGAAATAAGGAAAAATGTAAAAATAAAGAATTAAAAAAAAAAAAAAAAAAGTCACGTGAGTAACTAACTAAGGAAGATTTGCACAATGTGGTTGTATATTGCATAAATACACACTGTATATTATTGTGTACTGTGTACTGTGCATGGAACTATATATTGGTAATCCAGCAACGCCATAATTGACTGATTAATTTTCAAAAGAACAGGCACAAAAGCACTAATTGGCATAAAAGGTGCATACCAACACAAAATCGGCACCTCATTTTCTACTTTTTTTTTTTTTCCTTTTTCTCCTGCTGAAATGATTAATGCTACCACATTGCCATTTATACTTAAGACTGTACATAAGCTGTTCAGTAAGTGCTACTTCCCCACGCCTGTGTAATTTCCCGCTATTATCAGGGGAAAAGAAAAGAGAGGAAAAAAAAAAACAGTCATGTCAGGCCCACAATCACTACGCTCTGCTAAGGACAAGGAAAAAGATAAAAGTGGGCCAGTTAGTGCAGCAGCTAAATTAGAGAAACAGGTACATACAACAGATCATGCCCCAGTCAAAGGAGGATTATTAATCCAGACTAAAATAACAACTGACAGGAAAAGCAAAGGACCACCGGTAGGGCCTGGTAAAAGTATTATTAACAAGAATATACCCACAGTTGATAAAGGGACTGAGACAGGTTTAATATTAGTCCCCACGGTGGAAGGGGACCCTACATTAACCACTTAAGCCCCAGACCAATATGCTGCCTAAAGACCCAAGGGTTTTTTACAGTTCGGGACTGCGTCGCTTTAACAGACAATTGCGCGGTCGTGCGACGTGGCTCCCAAACAAAATTGGTGTCCTTTTTCCCCCACAAATAGAGCTTTCTTTTGGTGGTATTTGATGACCTCTGCGGTTTTTTTTTTTTGCGCTATAAACAAAAATAGAGCGACAATTTTGAAAAAAAAAACAATATTTTTAACTTTTTGCTATAATAAATATTCCCCAAAAACATATACATTTTTTTCCCCTCGGTTTAGGCCGATACGTATTCTTCTACCTATTTTTGGTAAAAAAAAAATCGCAATAATCGTTTATCGGTTGGTTTGCGCAAAATTTATAGCGTTTACAAAATAGGGGATAGTTTTATTGCATTTTTTTTTTTTTTTTTTTTTTACTACTAATGGCGGCGATCAGCGATTTTTTTCGTGACTGCGACATTATGGCGGACACTTCGGACAATTTTGACACATTTTTGGGACCATTGTCATTTTCACAGCAAAAAATGCATTTAAATTGCATTCTTTATTGTGAAAATGACAGTTGCAGTTTGGGAGTTAAACACAGGGGGCGCTGTAACATTTAGTGTTCACTTAGTGTGTGTTTACTACTGTAGGGGGGTGTGGCTGTAGGACTGACATCATTGATCGAGTCTTCCCTATAAAAGGGATCACTCGATTGATGCACCGCCATAGTGAAGCACGGGGAAGCCGTGTTTACACACGGCTCTCCCCGTTCTTCAGCTCCGGGGAGCGATCGCGATGGAGCGGCTATAAACGAATAGCCGCGCCGTCGTCCCGGATCGCTCCCCGAGGCTTACCGACCGCCGCATGTAGGGACCCCCCACCCACGTCAAGCAGAGCACGTACAGGTACGTTGATATGCCTGTCCGTGCCATTCTGCTGACGTATATCTACATGAGGAGGTCGGCAAGTGGTTAAAAGATGTATTTTCGGTGGTCAATGTATGCAAACAGACTTTGGGGGAGTTGTGCGATCAGATGAAGGAGCGTTAAAGAAGAGCTGGGTCTTGTGCGACAAGAGCTTCAAAAAACAAATGAAACAAAACAAATGAACAGATAACCGAGGCTGAGGGCAGAATATCTCAAATAGAAGATGACTTGTATCCAGTAAAACAAGAGGTTAAAACAATGAAAGAACAAATGAGCAAGTTTGAGGAAAAGCTGGATGAAATGGAAAATAGGAACCGTAGGGACAATGTGAGACTGGTGGGACTACCGGAAAAGTGTGAAGGGACTAATCCAACAGAGTTCTTGGAAAGTTGGTTTTCAAAGTTATTTGGAAGAGAATCTTTTTCACCACAGTTTTCAATAGAAAGAGCGCAGAGTCCCTGCTAAACCTCTTCCATCAGGGGGACGCCCACGATCAATATTAATGACATTTTTGAATTTTAAGAACAAAGTAATGTTACTTAAAAGAAGCAGAGAGATGGGGAACATTCTGTGGGAAGGATCGAAGGTTTCACTGTATCCAGATTTTTCACCTCTCCTGCAGAAGCGGAGGGCCAGCTTTATCGAAGTCAAGCGTAAAATGCAAAAGTTCAAACTAATATATGCTTTATTATATCCAGCGCACTTGCAAGTGGTAGCACCAGATGGGACTTTCTTTTTTGAATCCGCAGAGGATGCGATGACATGGCTGGAGGACAAAACAGATCAGCTTGTACTAAAATGATGGAACACTTAGCTTAAAAAATAGATTTGGGGAATCTAAGGAATAATAAGCACTTTTAAAGGATTGGACAGTGGGAGACACACACAGCGTAGGGGACACAGAATGAGAATGGAGTGTATCACAATGAGATTTAGAGTGGGGGTAGTATGGGGGGTAGGAGGGGGGGAGGGATGGGGTGGGAGGGGGGGGGTGTATGGATGAACTGGTCGCAATAAAAGCCCACAGGGATTACCTAGGGGGGTGTGGGGAGGGAAGAGGAGCTGGGAGGGAGAGTAGAAGGGAGGGGGAGTATTTAAAGGGGGTACATGGGAGAAAACAGAAGGGTTTGACTACACAGAGGAAAATATGCACATACACAAATGATACAAATACTGGTAAAAGGTAAATTAACACAGCCAATAGATCTAACAGGAGCATATAAAGATGTCACATAAAATAATGTTAGAGCACATAGATAAACAAAATAGTAAACAGGGAAAAGTTAATAGCACACTCAGGGAAAGAGACAGAAAATAGATATGTATGTATGGGTATAATGTGGATGTGAATATATAGATATATATGTATAGATATGAATACGTGTATAGAGATAAAGGAGTATGAGTATACTAGTGGCACTAAGTGGTGTAAGAGGGAATTACCCCATTTTCTAAAGGCTATTAGTTGCGTATATACACCATGGTTTATAGAATGTTTAATGTTATAAATTAATACAGAATAGAATAATGCAGATAAGACCTGGGAGGTCATGTACAATTAACCATCTCTTTCTATGGGTAAGCAGGCAGATACAATTTTATCCTGGAATGTTAGGGGTTTGCACGATTCCAGAAATAGAACTGCCTTATATACTTTTTTTTTGCAACAAAATCCCACAATTATATGCTTGCTGGAATCTCACCTTACTGTTGATACCACCCAATTGCTAAGTATGACTAAATACCCCGTGTAATATCATTCGGTCTATACTAGATATTCTAGGGGGGTTAGTATATTGTTTTCTAGAAATACGGCATTTATTAAACAAGATGCGCTAGTAGATCCTGAGGGCAGGTTTATTTTTTTAATGGGGAAATGGGAATCTTGTTTATGTGTTATTCCCAATATATATGTACCGCCACCTTTCACGCTGACAGTACTGCAATGTCTGGCCAGGTTTCTGGCCAAGCATCCGCAGCTACCTGTATATGTTCTTGGAGACCTTAATAGTGCAATGGATACCTCTCTGGATATATATAAAAAGTTTTCTCCACAGGGCCCTAGGGAGTACACTTCACTCTCTAGATTTGTAACAGAGCTAGGATTGGTAGATCTGTGGAGATGTAAATACCCCCTTCACGCCCAGTTTTCTTGTCATTCCCTAACTCATTCTACGCTCTCTCGCATAGATTTTGCCCTGGGTAATGACTTAACGCTTTCTTTCGACCCAGCGGTAACGTACTTGGCCAGGGTCTTGTCTGACCACTCCCCGGTGCAGCTTTCTTTGGATCTGCATAAGACATGTCTCCCTATGCATTGGGAATTGAACCGTTTTTGGTTTCAGTTATTTACCGATTTGGGGAACATGCGGACACAGATCCAATATTTTTTGGATGATAATAAATTATCAGCTGCGCCTGGAGTGGTATGGGACACGCTAAACGCCTTCATTAGGGAGATGTGTATAAAATAAATCAGTCTTATTAAAACAAGGAATAGGCAGTGGGCTTATGAGGCTGAAAAGGCGGTGGAAAAAGCAGAGGAGTTGTATTTGCAGGACCCTACGCCCGAATATGAAGGGAAGTGGAAGGATGCACAAAAGCTTTATCGTACTATTCATCTACAACAAGCTGATAACAAGAGATTCTTCACCTCCCAAACATATTTTGAGGAGGGGGAAAAAACTGGTCATATGTTAGCTATGATAGCTAGGTCCCAGCAGCCATCCCAATTGGTACACAGTATTAGGACATCAATCCAACTGACAGTTACGGACACGCCCTCTATACTGAGGGAGTTTTACTCCTTCTATCAAGACTTATACTCCTCTAAGGTGATATATCCAATGGATGACTTGGTACATTTTTTGGATTCCATCACACTCCCCTGTCTTGAGGAGATGGATAGGGAACGCCTTAACGCACCTTTCTCCCTTGAAGAATTCCAGATTGCGCTGGCCACCTTTCCAAACTCAAAAGCTCCGAGAAATGATGGACTGCCAATCGAATTGTATAAAAAGTTTTGCGGAGTGCTCCTACCGGAGCTACTCCATACGCTTTAAAATGCATTTGACTTGGGCTCTTTACCTAGATCTATGTATGAAGCTGTAGTGGTAGTAATATTGAAACCAGGGAAGGACTCTGAAAAAACTGATTCATACAGGCCTATCTCATTGTTAAATACGGACTTGAAAATCCTCACAAAAGTAATTGCCATGCGACTCTCGGTGGTGGTGACTGCACTGGTGCATCCGGACCAGTCCGGTTTCATACCAAACAGATCTACGGCAAATAACTTGCGACGACTTTTTCTTAATATGCATATTCCCACCGACAATTATGGACATAGAGCGATACTTTTGCTGGATGCCGCTAAGGCTTTTGATCGTGTGGAGTGGGAGTATTTGTGGAAAGTACTGGAGAAGTTTAAACTGGGCGAGGATATCATCTCTTGGATTAAGCTACTGTATAAAGCACCAAAAGCGTGTATTCGAATAAATAACACCCTCTTACCCTCCTTTGATCTACATAGGGGAACGAGGCAGGGTTGCCCCCTATCCCCCCTGCTTTTCGCCTTGGCCATAGAGCCTTTGGCGGCGGCTATAAGGGGGAATCCAGAAATACAGGGATTCAGGCGGGGAGAACTAGAGGATAAATTGGCATTATATGCAGATGATGCGCTGTTGTTTTTGGGTGACACGTCTGCATCCCTGACCCATCTTATGGAATTGGTTCATACTTTTGGAACCTTCTCTGGTTTTAAAATTAATTGGGATAAGTCTACCCTTCTTCCACTGGACCCGCTTTCGGGACCTTTGCCGCAGATTGCTGACCAGATTGAAGTTGTGGATAAATTTAAATATTTAGGTATTATGGTCCACCCTAATTTAGATCAATATATTAAACTGAATGTGGAACCCGTTCTTAAAAAATTTCAGGAAAAAACAACGAGCTGGATCAAGTTGCCGCTGTCCGTTGTCGGGCGCTGTAACCTGATCAAAATGAATGAATGAATGAATGAAAAACTTATAAAGCGCGGCGCATGCGAACTGAATCGCTTCTGGGCGCTAGTTGTTCGTGTCTCATGACATCAAAAGAGCAGAGTTTTGATCTGTCTTCTGAAAGTCAGGTGGTTTTCCTCCAACCGAATGCTGGTTGGTAAAGCGTTCCATAGTCTAGGACCCTGAAAAGCAAACCTTCTTTCTCCTTTGGACTTGTATTTGGTTTTTGGTACCCTGACCAGATTTTGGTCGGTGGATCGCAGAACGCGATTCGAATTGTGAGGTTCTATCTTGTCGCAAAGATATTGCGGAGCCTTCCCATGGATGCACTTATGTGTCAGGCAAAATGATCTGGAACCCTCAGTTACTCTACGTACTCCATAATGCTCCTATCTGGACCCCCGCCCAAGTGTTTAAGAAATGCAACACTATATACCGAGCACTAATATGGAGGAAACTGGTCCCAAGAATTAAATTAGAAACTTTACAGGAGAGGAAGGATTTGGGAGGCTTGGCAGTACCGAACCATTTTCTTATTTAGTCGCGGCACAGCTACAACACTTGGCAGGATGGTTATGTCCGGAACCCTCGGACCCCACTAGAAATATGGTGGGAGCCCAGGTAACCGGAGATAATCTGGTGGAATGTATAGAGGCGGGGGAACTCATAGATAAGATTTGGACTAAAACTAAACAACTTCTGCAATATATGGGGTATACTAGTTGGTCACGTATATGGAGGAATAGTAACTACCCTGAACTTAATAAATTACAAGTTTTCATTGACTGGGAGAGGTGGGGAGTAAAGTACATTTCACAGCTATATGATGGAGGGGTACTCAGGGAGTTCCAGTCCCTACGTGCGGAATTTGATCTGCCCAATACGTTTTTTTTCAATACCTACAATTGCGACATGCTATTCTGGCGCAGGCTAAAACATCCACATGGGAGCTCACCAGACCGATAATGCTTATGAAGCTAACTATGGCACCCTCCAGGAAAGGACAAATTTCGTCCTTGTATAGCGCCCTTCTTGGTCACGTTTCTACGGCGATGACTTTGAAGTGTAGAGCTGGCTGGGGGGATGACATAGGATATATTGCTGATGATGAGTGGAATATAATACTAGGTAATGTTCTCAAGGTGACATTGTCATCAACTCAGCAGCTAACCCAGCTTTTTATTATTCGTCGTACATATCGTACAGCTGAAAAGCTGTATAAAGGGCATAGAACGGACGACCCATTTTGCCCCCGCTGTCTTGTGGACAATGGGACCCTTGTTCATATGCTCTGGAGGTGCCCGAAACTGCAGCGCTATTGGGGAGCGGTGGTGGACACTGTCAATAGCATATGGAACCTTCAACTTCCTATGGATCCTAAAAGTTGTTTGCTGGGGTGGTTAGATGAAGAAATGTATATGCCATATACCTCTACTGCTATTTTAAGGACCCTATTTCTGGCCAGGAAGCTTATTGCTAGGAAATGGCTGTCTGTAACGGCCCCTACACACACAGAGTGGATAACATTGGTAAATGATTCTCTTGTCAGGGAACAACTTACGTATAAACACCGGGGCAATTTGGGGAAGTACGAGAATATATGGGGCCCCTGGCTGGATACCCCAGGTCTGGCAACACTGCGGCTGATGCAAGGTAGAATCTCTGGAGACAGAGCTGAAGCGGCTACTAGGCCGACGTAGAATGAACAGGCTAGAAGAAGGGGTAGAGGGGGGGGAAAGAAAATATGTAGGAAGGGTAAATTAAGGTTTTTTAGACATAATACACCCAATATAGTGCTGAGGAATACAGAGGTGCTGTATGGATATGTATGTGGTTCTGAAGATATGTGAAACCTGTGGGGCAATATATTATGTAATATTTTGTAATGTATTTAAAAAAAAAAAGTATGTGTTTTGTATGTCGAAATTTCAATAAAAAAGTATCTAAAAAAAAAAAAAAATGTTTTATGCAATAATTTGCATGTGGCTCTTTGCTGTGCTCCAATTACAGTATCTGAGGGGTTGCAGTGTTGTGTTGTGCCTAAGGCCCAATTTTTATGTCCCTGTTTAACAGGGGCATCTAATAACAATTTTTGATGCAATAATTTGCATGTGGTTCTTTGCTGCGCTCCAATTACAGTACCTGAGGGGTTGCAGGGTTGTGTTGTGCCTAAGGCCCAAGTTTTCTGCCCCTGTTTAACAGGGGCGTCTAAAATCAATTTTTGATGCAATACTTTGCATGTGGCTCTTTGCTGCGCTCCGATTACAGTATCTGAGGGGTTGCAGTGTTGTGTTGTGCCTAAGGCCCAATTTTTATGTCCCTGTTTAACAGGGGCATCTAATAACAATTTTTGATGTAATAATTTGCATGTGGCTCTTTGCTGCGCTCCAATTACAGTATCTGAGGGGTTGCAGTGTTGTGTTGTGCCTAAGGCCCAATTTTTTGCCCCTGTTTAACAGGGGTGTCTAATAACAATTTTTAGATTATAATTCTTTTTTTATTTTAAAACAAATCAGTACAACACATATATATATATATATAAAAAAAATACATAACAGAACATTATTACAAAACAACAATCAAACATATATCTCCTTCTTACGTATCTCTCCCCTTCCCAAACATCCCTGAGAGAGAAAGAAGGAGAAAGGGAGAAAAAAAAAAACAAGAAAAAAAAAAAAAAAAAACAACCCACCCTACTTCCCTTTCCTCCGACCCTTCTCCATATTTCTGTAGTTTCTCATTAAATCCCACATATACCCAATCCAAGTTCCCGGGCTCCTTCTATACCATTCAGCCTTATCCCCCTTAACCTTCCCCCCTGTGGTCCATATTGGACTTCCAGGGAGTCCAAGTTCTTAAATATTTTTCCCTTTTATATTGTGTTGTCAGGACTAACTCTTCCAATTTGCTTATTTCCCTAACTTTACATATCCACATCTCCGCTGTTGGTGGAACTGGTGACTTCCACCTCTTCGTTATACAGGCCTTAGCAGCATCTAATAGATGGCATATAATCATTTCCCTATAGGCTTTTTCTGGTATTTGGTTTAAATGCAGAAGATAGAATTCCGGATCTTCCGGAATCTCATAATCTGAGCAAAACTGTAAAGCACTTTTAATCTCTGCCCAAAAACTCCTTAGCATTGGGCACTCCCAGAATATATGTAGCATTGTTCCTTTGCTTCTCTGGCACCTCCAGCATTTATCTGATACCTCTGCAAACATTTTGCTTAACTTTTCTGGTGTCCTATACCATCTTGTGAAGATCTTATAGTTTGTCTCTTGTATTCTCACACATATTGATGTTTCGTGTGTTCGCCTGTATATGCATTGTCGCTGTTCCGAACTGAAGGACTTCTCCAATTCCCTTTCCCATTCCTGAACGCACCTCAGAGGGCAACCTCCTGATCGTACTAATAACTCATAGCTTATTGAAAGACTATGTAGTAATGTTCCTTGTTCGTTACATATTTTCTCGAATTGTCTAATAACAATTTTTACTGCAATACTTTGCATGTGGCTCTTTGCTGCGCTCCAATTACAGTATATGTGAGGGGTTGCAGTGTTGTGACACCGCCACCAGTGCCTAAGGCCCAATTTTTCTGCCCCTGTTCTAGTAATTTTCTTTGTTTGATTCTTTTCTAATTTGAGTTCATCCTAGCTTTCTCCTACGTTATCATAGTGTCATGTTTATTTTCCTGTACTAAATACTCATCATTGTCAATGTAAACACCACAAATCTAGATTTGTTCTTTTAGGCAGCATTGATATAATAAGAAGCTAGACATTGTTGAGTATCCAAAAATATTTATTGTATCACACTTAAAATGTGTAATTTTCATTTTTTTTTTAAATATCTTAATAGAAATTGTTTATTTTTTTTAGTTTTTAAGAACTATGGGCCAGATTCTCTAAGAATCTGCGTTGGCGTAGTGTAAGCCATTTACACTACGCCACCGCAACTCACTGGAGCAAGTGCCGTATTCCCCAAATTACTCCGTAATTTGCGGTGGCATAGTGTAAATAGCCCAGCGTATGGCCTGTGGTGGAAATTTGAAGATGTATTTGTTATGTATTGTCATAGTGTCACCCATGGTTGGTTCTCCCTCAGCCCGCTCTAGAAAGCTGACTGGGGCAGACAGACTGGTGAAGATACACTTCCTGATTTGGAGAAGGGTGTTTGTGGAGGGGGGGTGTCGGCTGGCGAAAGGGCCCCTGTGTGATGCACAGATATTCGCCTTCTCGGTGCGTCCGCTCTGCAAACGCATTGTCAATTTAGCTGGTGTGCGCTCCTGTCATCTCTCAGTACCTGATCAACACTGTTTTGTGATGTGCGCCTACACCTGCAGATAAGCTCCTCATCAGGAACTGTATCCTATTGTTATTATATTGCTGTATTGTTATTGATTATTTCTGTATTGTTATTGATTATTGCTGTATTGTTATTGATTATTGCTGTATTGTATTGTTGTTGTATTATTTTGTTATTGCTGTATGGAATCCCTGTTGGAGGGGTTTCCATACATGGGCATCTGCTGGGTGAAGCTGACACCCTGTGAGCTCACTTCCTATGGAGGTGGTCACATGTTGTGACCTCACTTCCTACTGAGTCTTTTAATTAAACTGCCTGCAACCGTCTAAGCATTGTTCCAATCACATGTCTGTGATTGGTTCTTTTGAATGTATACACCATGTCTGATTGGCTGTTTTGTAAAGCCACCACCTTCTTTTGTTACTCAAATTGACATAAATAAAGGGAAAAGGGGCTTGAAGTCAGAAAGGATGATGACGGAGAGCTGAATGGAATGAGAACATGCTGGTGTGAGGTCTCTTGCTTGTATGAATGGCAGAGAATGATGGTGAGTGAATCTATTTAGCTTAAATATGCATTATTTCATTAAGATGGATTCTGTGCTTAATAGCACAGGGCAAAATGGCGCTGTGCTCTGAGTACGGCCCAGCTTTTTGCCACGACAGTTAATTGGCGAGCCAGGTAGGAGTAGTCTGGGCCCCCTTTTCACATCGGTTCAGATGGGGAAGAGTAGGTTTCTGTTCCGATGCGTGGTGGGGGGCTCTGCTCTACAAAAAAACAAAGTTTTCGTCTTTTTGAAATAATGTGTGTGTGTGTGCGAGCGATTGGACACGTGTGTGTGTGCGAGCGATTGGACACATGTGTGTGTGTGTTTAGGATTGGATATGTGTATGATTGCGTGCGTTTGTGAAATTGAGTGGATTTGATTGTACATGTATGTATGTATGAATTATGTGTGTATGCCTGGATGCTGTATGATTGAACAGATTGAAGTTATGTGCCCATGGTATACAGTAAAGCTGTTTGGAAAAGCTATTGTGTAAGGCCGCAGCATTATGCCATGTGCTTTGGTGGGGGAAGGGCGATTTGTTTGAGCAGCATGGCTTTTAAAGATGGCTTCTCTGGCCATGAGGCTCGGGGGAAATGCGATTTGTTTGGGCCACCATGCGGCGGACAGTGTTGGATCTCTGTGTTTCTTGAGTGTACAATTTTTAGAGCAAAAGTCATGTGTAATATGTTCATGATCTATGTGAGGAATAGAAATTAATAAATTGTGATTTTTACCTTTTGTATGGGACCAAAAGACATGTCCCTGTGAGTGTGGCTGAACTGTGATTGAATTGTTTGGCTGATGAAGGAACGTGTGCGCATGGTTTGCAATGAAGCTGTTTTGTTTGGATCGCATTTCCTTTGGCTGCTAGCATGAAAAGAGTTTTTTTAAGGTTTTAAATGTGACCTCTTTGTGAATTTCTTAAATGGCTTGTTATGAAAGGTGATGCCACGGTGTGTACATGAACTTTGAGAAAAGTGTTTATTTTATGTTGTGTTTCATATAACTAACTGAAATTTTTTGAATGTGCTGTGTTGGCAAAAGGTCCGATTTGAAGCAGCCTCAAATGCGGCTCTGGGGGGGGGGGAGTTTCCCACCACCCCTTTGCTCAGTGTGAGGGGTTTCCCACCATCCCTGTGCTCAGTGTGAAGGTTTCCCACCATCCCTGTGCTCAGTGTGAGGGGTTCCCACCATTCCTGTGCTCAGTGTGAGGGGTTCCCACCATTCCTGTGCTCAGTGTGAGGGGTTCCCACCATTCCTGTGCTCAGTGTGAAGGTTTCCCACCATCCCTGTGCTCAGTGTGAGGGGTTCCCACCATTCCTGTGCTCAGTGTGAGGGGTTCCCACCATTCCTGTGCTCAGTGTGAGGGGTTCCCACCATTCCTGTGCTGCGCTCATTATGAGGGGTTCACACCATGAAAAGGTCCGATTTGAAGGAGCCTAAAATGTGTGCCTTGTTGGTTGGTTGTTTTTAGAAAATGTTTTTGGTGTTCGTTTTTGATGTTCCATGTGTTGTCTTTGTGGAGAGATTCTAGGCAGATTTTTGGGGGCTGCATTTGGCAGCCATCTTGTTTGCTATGGTCGTTGGCGGCCATTTTGTGAAGTGCAGTCTGTTTGCTCTGTGGGTCATCCTGGGTCATCTTTTGGGTGTGATACCATGTGACTGAGCAGTGGAATTTTTGCAGCCTTTGGGGCAGATTTTGATGTTTAGGGTGATTTCGAGGCGCAGTTAAATTGTTTTTTGCAAGCGTAAATGGCGCCATTGTTTGCTTGGTTTGTCGCCATTTTGAGATGCAGTTTAAAGCGCTATGTTTTGAATAGTGCTTGCGTGCTAGGGCTAATTTGTATACAGGATCTGACTAACCTACCGGCTGACTTTGCAGTGTAAGAGTGGAGGCTTTTGTGTAGAATTTCGTTTTTGGGTGAAAAGACTGCTTTGCATGCACTGAATTTTGATGGATTGTGGAACTGGCTTTGAATGCATTTTTGTGCACAGCGATGCGCGTTTTGTTTTTGAAGATCGTAGGGTCAACTCCTATTCTGCAGATGGGAGGAGATTGTTTTACCTTTCCCGAACCAAAATAATTTTGTTTTAAAAGGAGAAAGGCAGAAGAGAGTCAGTTCTGGCTTTGTTTACTATTGGATAATACTTCCAGGGGATATTTGTGGTCCATGGAGTTTTTTCTTGATGAAGATAGACTTCCCCTCCCCTCCCTCTTCCTGTCATTATGTAAATAAACCAGAATTGGGTTTTACGAGCTGAGCATACAGCAGAAAGTCCTTTTTCAGCATTTATATATAAGCAGGAAGTCAGTGGGAGGAGTTTTTGAAGTCTTCTGAAAGATTAGCAATGGTATTTGTGTCCTCAAAGGACAACGGAAAACATTTTGGCGTTTTTAAAGGTTTTTGTGACTGGAAATACAGTTTTGGGTATGCGAGAGCGAAACAGGAGGGCTTCACCATTATTGTTTTATCTAGACGCAGGTAGAAAGAAGCCATAATATTGTTTTGAAAAGTGGAGGATTTCATGGTGCGTTGTAGTTTGTGTGACGAACACATTTTAGGAGGCTTTATATCGTGAGACAGGTCAGGCCGTGTACAATAATCGGAAATCCTGTGCGCGATTGTATTAGCATAAATGTGAGGAGTAGTACGCTAATTGCCCTGCTCAGGCCGTGTAGAATAATCGGAATGCAGGGATCGGTTATGATTTTAAAGGCGCAAGCCATAACCGCTCCGAAAATAAGCGCATTGGTTTTCTGGACGCAGATTCACCAATAAAAAAGCGATTAATCGTCATGGGATGTGCCGCCCATGCAGTGCACCAGTCAGACAGCTGCACGCATATGAAATCTGGGTTCGGGGCTCCGGACATGAGACCCCTTAAAGAATGACATAGGTGGTCAGAGGGTACAGTAAGGTGTACTCCTTTGGAAGGTACTCTGGCTGGAGGTATGAGACCTCAGAATAAAGATACCTTGAATGTAGTTTAGATATGGCTTCAGAAATCTGTAATGATGAGTGTGGATGGAGGCGTGGTACACGCTTTGGTGACCCTCAAAGGAGAGCTATACATAGCCGGTCTATGCAAGGCTCTCACGCTATTCTCATATTTTCCCATTGTATTTTCTTCTATTGCTGAAAGTGAAGGCAGATTTCCAGCGGGTTTTTGTTTTTTTTCATTTTTGTTTTGGATACTATGAATATCTCCCCCACATTTGTATTTGAATGTTTGTACGTAGTAACGTGAATATGTTCGAATTTACCGTGGCGATCCTCCGATGCGTCGCGGCTGTAGTATTTTTGTAGGAACGGGAAAAGTAAGAGTTACAGAGAGTTTCGTTTGAATCGGTTTTGAAAGAATGTCATTGAAAATGTACAGGAATGTCATTTTTGTTTGCCATTCTCTGCAGGATAAATATGTGGGATGAAGTAATGATTTCTGTTTAAGTATTTTTCAGGTCCAAGAAGTTTCTAGAAGTTTCTGTACATAGAGAGCAGGTGTATATAGACAGCTGTACACATGGATAAATACGAGTCTAAGGAGGTTAAAGTATCATAGGCTATTTCATTATTTGTTCTTCCTCCAGTCTGTAATGAGGAAGAAAATGGGGGGATAAATAAATGTAAAAGTGACAGTTTTTCGAACTAATAACACTAATCTTTCTAATTCTAAATCAAGTTTGTGCCAAGACTGTCTTTCTTTGATGGAATTTGAATCGGCAAGCAGCAGTCTGGTGAAGTAGGTTCCCATTTTAGATGAACCTGCCAATGGTTCCAGGTATTACAGGAGATGGTAAGCGATTACAGGCGATGGTAAGCCACGCACAGATTGTGCAGGGAACACAGTCCCGAGGTCGGGGTTATTGTCATAAGGTTTGTTTGGAGGTCAACCGAAACCAGGGTCGTACTCCCCTCATCAGCTGTCACGTCTTTTCTCAGGTGATGAGGTGAGTGCGATCACTGTAACATGAACTTCAAAAGGGTTCAGGAGAGGCTCTCCTGGACCCCGACACGGTAATTGGTTTTCATTTTTCCCAACCAGGTGACTGGGTCGTTTGTAAAGAAACTTGATGGATGAGACCACGCCAGCCACTGCAAGAAGCGGCTCCTCCACATCAAAGAAATGAGTAGTATCTTCGTTTATTTTTATTTGTTTGTTTAGTAAATTTTAGCAGAGGTAACGATGAAAAGCATCCCAAGTTATTATTTAAAGTCTATTTTATGACTATTTAAGAAAGTGAACGGGACGGATTGCGGGGTCTGTTCTGAGTCTCCACCGAGCTTTAGTGCCCAGCGATGACAGCGGTACATGCTATTTATGATGTTATGATTGGTATGAGGATTATTGACAAACTAGTGAAGACTCCGGACAGACATTTGTCAATAGAATTTAATGAGATGTCTTTAGAGGGTAGAATTGTTTTTCGTTTTTATGTCTCTGCCTCTTGTTGGTTGGGTATCTACAGCTTATAAGGTAATTCAAGAGGTTCATGCGTGATGGTGAAGCTGTCCCAGCATCCTGTATCGTGGCCGATGGCAAGGATCTGATGGCACAAGAGAAAGTAGGAATGGCAGGGGCGGCTAGAAGGCACCAACCCCGACCAGGTCTGGGCATGGTTTCCTGCATGTACAAGGTGGGGGGCTTGAGCTTATGATACGATTGAACAATTCTAACCTATTGAGGATGGAATGTTTCATATGACTGTTGAAGCTACAAGGAAGTTCTCGCGGTCCAAGGGCGATTTCTGGGAATTTACAAGTAAAGATTGTTATACCTGGATCGGGGATACTGGGAATTGGAGTTCAGGCCCATATGGATAAGGTTTGGGTCCCTGCAAGGCAGAGCCAGAGCTGTAGCTAAGTGAAGGTTGGGAGTCCTTTGAAGGGTCTGGGAATCTTTGGGGATTTAATTTTTATTTTACAGCGGATCGTGGTTGATGGAAATGGGAATATATATACTCATGTGGTTTTTATTTCTATTCTTTCTATGTCGTGATGAGGCGCTCCTGTTGCCTGATTGGACGCGTGACCAGAGCCGGAGCAGATGACCACATTTTCCTTGATGAAGACGCCCCGAAGCCGGACCCATTTACAAGACACAGAGGACCCCAGACCGATCTGCGATTACTACAGCTCACCAAGTTGTGCCCTCCTTATAAGTCATGTCTCCTGAAGAACAGAGTCTACATGTCAAGCCGTGTTTTCCTTTTTATGGACTATAAGGACTGATTCCTTTCTCGGTGTAAGAAGACTATCAAGATTGGAAGGACAAGTGGGAGCAATATGACAAAAAGGGAGGACTGTGGTGGAAATTTGAAGATGTATTTGTTATGTATTGTCATAGTGTCACCCATGGTTGGTTCTCCCTCAGCCCGCTCTAGAAAGCTGACTGGGGCAGACAGACTGGTGAAGATACACTTCCTGATTTGGAGAAGGGTGTTTGTGGAGGGGGGGTGTCGGCTGGCGAAAGGGCCCCTGTGTGATGCACAGATATTCGCCTTCTCGGTGCGTCCGCTCTGCAAACGCATTGTCAATTTAGCTGGTGTGCGCTCCTGTCATCTCTCAGTACCTGATCAACACTGTTTTGTGATGTGCGCCTACACCTGCAGATAAGCTCCTCATCAGGAACTGTATCCTATTGTTATTATATTGCTGTATTGTTATTGATTATTGCTGTATTGTTATTGATTATTGCTGTATTGTTATTGATTATTGCTGTATTGTATTGTTGTTGTATTATTTTGTTATTGCTGTATGGAATCCCTGTTGGAGGGGTTTCCATACATGGGCATCTGCTGGGTGAAGCCGACACCCTGTGAGCTCACTTCCTATGGAGGTGGTCACATGTTGTGACCTCACTTCCTACTGAGTCTTTTAATTAAACTGCCTGCAACCGTCTAAGCATTGTTCCAATCACATGTCTGTGATTGGTTCTTTTGAATGTATACACCATGTCTGATTGGCTGTTTTGTAAAGCCACCACCTTCTTTTGTTACTCAAATTGACATAAATAAAGGGAAAAGGGGCTTGAAGTCAGAAAGGATGATGACGGAGAGCTGAATGGAATGAGAACATGCTGGTGTGAGGTCTCTTGCTTGTATGAATGGCAGAGAATGATGGTGAGTGAATCTATTTAGCTTAAATATGCATTATTTCATTAAGATGGATTCTGTGCTTAATAGCACAGGGCAAAATGGCGCTGTGCTCTGCGTACGGCCCAGCTTTTTGCCACGACAGGCCGCGTAATTCAAAGGGGGCGGCTTGTATTCAAATTTAGCGCGAAAAATAGCCCAGTGCGCATGCTCCAGCTCACGACGGAAAACGTCGATGACGCCGACGTGAGCGTCATTGACGTAAAGTCGTATTCAAGAACGACTTAGGAAAATGACGTAACCGACGGAAAAAGACGACGCGGACCCGACGCCATACTTAACATGGCATACGGCGGACTGGCGTAAGGTTACCCCTCATATAGTAGGAGTAACCTTACGCTTACGGAAACGACGTAAGCGACGACTACACGACGCAAATTAGTTTGGGAATCGGCGTATCAGGCTCATTTGCATAGTCAAATGAGAACTGAACGTAAACGCCACCTAGCGGCCCGGCGTTGCATTACATCTAAAATCCGACGCATAGATACCCGGGCTCAGAAACAGAGATACGACGGTGTTTCCTGAGATACACCGTCGTAACTCTTCTGAGAATCTGGCCCTATATTTTTGCTTTTAAATACTTGTCTACATCTATTGTTTGTTTTTTGTTTTTTTAAACCCTCCCCAGAACATCAATTTTTGGATTTTTTGGTCCACTTTTCTGTTGTTCTTTATGATATTTTCGAGGGCGAGGTTTGTGTCCTCTATTTGTGCCCTGCAGGACATTATCTCTCGAATTAGCACCTGGGCACTGTAGGTGTCTAAGCCGCCCCCAACCTGAAATTTGGAAAAAAACATGTATTAAAATTATGCAGGCCTACATGTATTACCTGAAGCTGTGCTGTATGACACTGACCTGATGTGGTGGCATTTTGCACTTCCTGCACATCCGGCGAGGGTGGGGCTTGGCACTGTGTGGGGTTGGTCGGCTCCACTGCTGCAGCTTGATTGCGGCCTATGAGATTGTAAAAAAAGGGATAGATGAATAAAAAAGATTAGAGGCCTGAAAGAGGAATATCAATCATTCTTTTTAAAAAGTGTGGTACAACTGTCTGTTTTAACAATCCTTCTAAGCTTAACACAGGATTTTATCCATTACCAAAGCTGCTGCATTTCTCTATCTTTGGCCAAGTTTCCTACATGGAAAAACAACAAGGGCCCAGATTCAGGTAGATCCGTGCAATATTTGCGTGGGCACAGGGCAACGAGTTTTGCTCTGCGCCCACGCAAATATTTTGAAATGCCCGCGATTCACGGAGCAGTAGCTCCGTAAATTGCGCGGGCGATATGCTAAACAGCCGGGCGTAAGGCTGCCTAATGTAAATGATCCCGCCGGGGGCGGGAATCATTTAAATTAGGCGCGCTCCCGCGCCGAGCGAACAGCGCATGCTCCGTCGGGAAACTTTCCCGACGTGCATTGCGGCAAATGACGTCGCAAGGACGTCATTTGCTTCTAAGTGAACGTGAATGGCGTCCAGCGCCATTCACGAATCACTTACGTAAACGACGTGAAATTTAAATTTCACGAGCGGGAAGCGCAGCTATACTTTAGCATAGGTTGCCCCTGCTATAGCAGGAGCAACCTTGCGCTAAAGTCGCCGTACGGAAACTCCGTACCTTGCGTGCGCAGGGCCCGCGCAACTTTTGTGAATCGGTGGTAGTATGCAATTTGCATACTATACGCCGATCACAATGGCCGCGCCCCCTAGCGGCCAACGCAAGAATGCAGCCTGGGATATGAAGGCATAAGGAGGCTTATGTCTGTCATATCCTAGGCTGCAGTCGGTGTAACGAGGTTCCTGAATCAGGAGCACTCGTTACACCGGAGCAAGTAAGCACTTGCGCCGCGCAACCTATGGTTGCGCGGGCGCAAGTGCTTCTTGAATCTGGGCCAAGGCCTCTAGTTATTTGGGGGGCCCTTCGCAGCTTTGCCGGGCCCTAAGCGGCTTGCATAGCGAGCCTATAGGGCAGATCGGCCATGCCAACCATTGTGCTACTGAGTCCATATGTGTAATCAACTGCTGTGCTGAGCATACTCTCCTTTTACTGTATATTGACTTAAGTTGGATTATTTAAATCTAGTTAATAACACATCTACATTAAATAAAAAATTGGACTCATGGAAAAAGATCTTAAATAGAATGAGCAACCAATTATTATGCCCACAAACATAAACCTTGAGACATCTATTCATGAACTGTATATATACACAACCTGAAATAAAAAGCACATGCCGCAAAATATTAAAAACAAATATTCAGAGTACACATGAAAATTACTTATGTCTTCTGAGGACTGAAGATTTTTAAATCAGACCATCTCTTGCGCAACTGCTCCCTGGACCTCTGCACCCCGAATTTTGCATGGATAGTCCTCCGTACCTTATCCATGATCTGGGCCTTGAGTTTATTGGGGCTCTTGTAAGGCCCTTTTTTGCTGTCGTAGTCCTCCTTTTTCAGAATAGCCACCATCTCAACTATCTCGTCGAAGCTCATGTTGGTGGCTTTGTACCTCCTGCTCCTCCTGGTGTGTGCCTGGCCTCTCTCCTGCCTGGTTGTAGCTTGCTGTCTCTCCTCCATCATGTCTTCAGACTCTTCACCGTCTTGCATTGACCGACTAAAAATGGGCGTGGCAATCACTAGATCGTCATAGGCGGGGAAACGTGCGGAGCTTCTCACATGCGCAGTGTATAAAGGGATATTGCGTGAATGAGAACGTCGTTCACAGTCGGTAGAAAATGGCAGAAAAACGATCGTGCAATACGACGATACGAAACTTGATTTTTGGACTTTATGATCAGTGGATGAGTTTGTGGGTTAGATATGGGGAGAAAGCTAAGGCTTGACTGACATTAGTTTTTTTTGCTAAATTTTGACTTGCAGAAATAATGGAGGCCTTCAGAGAACAGGAGATCTTCACAGAATTTGTTCAAAGGGGGCCCCGGATGGCAACCCCCCTTTTTTCTAGAATTTTTCTTTCCCCAAAAAATAATTTATTAAGCCAAGATCTGGCATTGTAATGGCCCCCCACCACCCCTAAATTAATCGACATATTGTTGCCACACAGCATGTGCGCTTTGGGGGGCCAAGCCTGTATGGCCACGGGTTAACGGGCCACCACTGGAACATCAATGACCTCATCACCAGGCACAAGTGTCATGTAGTTTGTTGAGGGTCTCTTTAGGAAATTGTGCAATATGCAGCAGCAAAGTATGACATGATTGAGATTCTACGTAACAAACCTACAGTGCTAGTCTTGTTTGCACCGCCTGTATGTTGCTGTTCAAAGTATATAGGGCCAAAGGGTCTTGTCAGGGCCGATCCTCGCTATAGGCTCACTATGCAAGCCGCTTAGGGCCACACAAAGCTGCAAAGGGCCCCCCAAATTACTAGAAGCCCCGCCTGGTGAGAAGTCATTTTCGCACCCTCACTCCGCTTCTAAACTCTCTGGCTGGCCTGTGTCATTTACGACAAGAGAACACCCCCTCCCCCCACTTCTCAACTTTCTTTAATGTGACATGTCACTGTCGTCAGCCCCCCCCCCCCCCCCCGATTCTCATTTTTAATGTGCCATGTCATTTTGCTTAGGGCCCCAGGGAGGTCAGGATCGGCACTGGGTCTTGTAATGACCTGGGGGGAGTGGTGGTGGGGAAACTCATGATATTTTTTTCAATGATTTTTATCCATATTGCAGGGACAAAACATTACATTAAAGCCGCAAGCAGTATTAAATTACTTTTTTCTGAGAGTAATCTCATGTTGTGCAGGGACATTTCTAAACACGTGCCACTACTATAGACACCCAGCAGGTATGATATTTAAAGGAATTTTAGATTTTTTTTTCACTTTAAGCATCATTAAAATCGCTGCTCCAGAAAAAACTACAGTTTTTAAAACTTTTTTTTTCCATTGATACATGTTCCCTGGGGCAAGACCCGGGTTCTCAAAGACGTTTTCCAACAATAACTTGAATATTGGGCTTTAAAATTAGCACTTTTGAATTTGAACGTTCGAGTCCCATAGACTTCAATGGGGTTCTAAATGTTCGCGCAAACGGTCGGTCTGTTCGAACGTTCTGGTGCGAACCGAACGCGGGTATGTTCGGCTCATCCCTACTGGTAACAAGCAAGCAATCTGTGAATAACTGAGTTAGTTTGGGGACCAGTAAAGTAGCATGTGTTTTGTACCATTCCCCAGGTAGACCATCAGGACCCGGGAATTTATTGTTGGGCAAGGAGTAGATTGCATCTTCTATTTCCTGACGTGATAAAGGCTTATCTAGTGCGACTCTGTCCTCAGAAAGGAGAGGCAAAGTAATTTCCCCTAGTTCCTCTAACCTGGCATCAGTTGAGCCAGATAAGGGGTCATCGTACAGAGAGAGAGAGAGAGAGAGAGACTTGTAAAGCGCAACACATGCAAACTGAATCGCCTCTGGGCGCTGTATCCATTTCATGGGTAAGGAACCCCTTGACCTCAGAAGAGATGGGTTTTAATCTTTCTCCTGAAGGCCAAGTGGTCCGACTCCAGTCGGATGGTGGTTGGTAGTGCATTCCACAGGCGAGGTCCCTGGACTGCAAATCTTCGATCTCCTTTGGACTTGTATCTGGCCTTGGGTATCTGGAGGAGGTTTTGATTGGTGGATCGCAGAATGCGATTGGGGTTATGGGCTTTTATTTTTTCGCATAGATATTGGGGGGCGTTGCCTTGAATACACTTATGTATTAGGCAGAGTGCCTTGAAAGTGATTCTGTCTTTTACTGGCAACCAATGAAGGGATCTCAGTGAAGGTGAGATTGATTCCCATGGTTTTTTCCCAGTCACTAGTCGAGCGGCCGTATTTTGAACGACTTGCAGACGAGTGATTTGGTATTTGGGGAGTCCTAGATAGAGGGCATTTGCGTAGTCGAGTCTGGAATTGATGATTGTTCCCACCACGACTGCAATGTCCTCTTTCGGGATAAAGGGCGTGAGTCTGCGTAGTAGGCGCAGCAGATGGTGGGATCCGCTGACTACTGACCCTATTTGTGCATCCATTGTCATGTAGGTATCGAAAATGACTCCGAGACTTTTGACTTTGGTGCTTGGGGTGATAGTTTTACCCAGAATGGACGCGGGGTGATTTTTCCGGTTAGCATGAAACAGAAGTTCTGTTTTCGAACCATTGAGTTTAAGATAACTGTTTGTCATCCAGTTATCTATTAGGCCCCGTACTCACGACCAAACATGTCTGCTGAAACTGGTCCGCGGACCAGTTTCAGCAGACATGTTTGGTCGTGTGTATTTACGAGCGTACAGAATTTCACCGTACATTTGCCCGCCGGGCCGTTTTCCAGCAGACATTTATTTCCAAACTTGTTTTAAAACCGTCCGTTCAAATCCTGTCCGGACGGACATGTTTGGTGGTGAGTACACAAAACCAACGTACAAAAACCCCGCGCATGCTCAGACTAAATGAGGCCACGGGAGCGCTCGTTCAGGTAAAACTCACGTTTGTTTGGGATATGGCACATTCGTCAATAGAAAGATTAATTCTAACAATAGAACACTGAAGCAAACCACACAATAACCAACAGTTGATGCCGTCGTTTTATTCATTCTTCTCTTGCTAGAACTAATCAGTTATTTAGCTCATGTTATTTCAACTGAGTTGTTCCATACAAAAGTGACATTTGTTAGCTGTGATGTAGTAAGATTTTAGCAATCTTTTATTGGCCCGACGTATCATATTTTTAGTGGTCCTCCACATGTACAATTTTTTTTTTTTAAGGTTTAATGTTTATCTTTCCCACTTTTTTTATGTGTTTATAGTTATGTCACCATTTCTAATTTTTTAATAGACAATTTTTTGGATTTAGCTTTTGTTTGTATATTTAACATGATTATTTTGAAGGTTGTTTAAATTGTCTACCATGTTGGCACACCAAATGCCCCCCCCCCCACATGTTTTTTTGAATTTTGTAGATGAAACATTTTATTTGTTTGTAATGTTTGATGCCTAAAATAATCCCCACAGTATTACAAACAATAGGCACGTTTTTAAATTAAACAAAAACGCTTTTATTTTAGCAAATGATAAAAAGGAACAAAAACAGAATGGCAGCACTTGAACAGCTAGCAAAATACATGCAAACTTGCATTGTCAAACATGGTGAAGGCTAAACTAGCCAACCTCAGGAGGCACACAAACTAAAATCTGAAGCAGCAGCACATAACACCAAAGGAACCCAAGCTGTGGTAGTCCAAACAAGATGCCATTTGTGGGGGATCAAATGGAAGGCAGGGCATCAACGTCTCCTCTTCCTTGCAACCTTCCTTCCAGGCTGCCTTCCAGCGGGTCTTCCCTGGGCCCTTGCAGGTGGGGATGATGTGGCAGCAGGAGTATGATGTTCAGCAAGCCGGGCCGGGTCACATAGCCCAGTGTCTGGGGTCAGCAGCTCCCTCTGCATCCACCAAAGGGCCTGGTTGATGATGCCCTTGGCCAATTGCCTCTGCTCCTCCGTGCCTTTATTCAGATCATGTGCCACGGAGGCACTGTAGGCCTCAGTGGGGTTGAGGGGGGCCCTCATGATGGCACTCGCCTCCTTAATCATTTGGAGGCTGGCTTCCTCCACTGCCCCCAATTTCTTCTTACGGCCTGGTGGCCCAATATAAAGGGGAGGAGCCTGGCTGGTGCTGGTTGACCTGGGGAGCTGCTGAACGCCACTGGGCCCGGCCTCCTCCTGGCTGCCACTGACCCCTTTGGCCTGGCTGTCAGTGAGGAGAGGATCTGCCACCTCCTGGCTGGTCTCTTCTTCCTGTGTAAAAAAAGGGAAATGTTGTAATATATTTCTAAATATAATCACTCACATTTTCATGCTTGAATTTTCTTTTTTGCCGTTAATTTAAACTTGAAAACAGACTCACCCTCTGACCCCTGCAGTTGTCATCCCTGACACCTATTTGTTTGCCCACGACTTTTCATTTTTGCTTCCCAGCTTGTATTTTATTAACCAATATCAAGTCAAGAATCAAACAATAAATAATATTATTCCCTAAATAGTTATGAAACTACTATACCTCATCATCGTAGAGGCGCAGATCTGCCTCTCTGTCAGCCAGGCCCTCTTCATCCGACTCTGCAGGGCTGTGGTGATCTGGGGAAGTCCCGCTGGGAGGTAGCGTGGAGGGAAGGTTGGGATTCAGACTTGACATAGATGGCCTGCCTTCCAGTTGATCCCGCAAAAAAGACATCTGGCTGTAATACCACAGCTTGGGTTCCTTTGGTGGTCTTGCTGCTGCTCAAGATCTTAGCTGCTTTTGGTGAGCTTTGTATGCTCTCCTATATGTGCCCCTGAGGTTGGCAAGTTTATCCTTCACCATGTTGGCACTGCATTCTGGCACCCATGTCCTCATGTATGCTGCTAGCTGTTCAAGTGCTGCCGCTCGTACGTCCTTGTTATGGTAGGTGGGCTGCTTTGAATCCCACAGGATGGGCATTTCCCTAAATTTATCCAGCAAGTGCTGGATAATGTCTTGGGTCTGCAGGAGATCCATTGGTAAATGTTGATTGTTAGAATTTTATTCTAGATTACAAAAATAACAAGAAACCAAAAACACGATTTAAAAAAGGCTCAGCATTTACATTGATAGAATATGTTGTTTAAAAAGTAGTACCTATATAGAAATACAAACACAGTGTCTCTTGTTTACAAAATGCTGGCCAGCTCGGCCCCATTGGTTGGTTGTAGCTAACATTTTTTTAATACATGCCGCCCCTTTGGTTCCATTGCAGGAAATAATAGAAATCTACAACCATACACAATTATTACAAATGACAGCATTCATCAAGGCACTATTGCATGTGTAGATATCCTGCCCCTCAGCATTGATTACATGAAAGACACTTCCTAATGACCTCTGTCCAACCAACACAGAACAATACTTGGCCTGATCTGAATACACCCTACATAATTGGTAATGAGTCACAGCATTTTTGACATCTCTATTTTGTGATGTCTACAAAAGCATTTGGGTTCGAAAATCACATTCTGGTATCCAAGAGACATAATAGCTTAATAAAACTGTGCAACCAACAGACCAAACCCCCATCCCATGGCTCTACATTTTATAGCCCGCTGCTGATCCCATGTTTAAATTTCTTACCTGGCTCTCTCAAAATCCTCGTTTGTTACGCTCGATGAATTAACACGTAACCTACGTAATCACGTCAAGCGCCTTTTATCCACTCCGCGTATGTATGAAACGCCGCCCTCGTCACCTTTGCCATGCCCCTAATCAATTGTAAAAGTAAATATGGCGTTAACTGTGTAGGTTCTGGAATCGCGCGAATATTCTCCGTGTAACCTACGTCAATACGTTGTTGGCATTCGCGACACTCCGCATATGCAAGAATCCCCGCCCTCATCTCCGCCCCTGACGGGACATTTCCTCGTTTCCACGCCCCTAATCTCTGTGGGAAGGAAAGATGGCGATGTCACACGAGCGGGCACGGAGCTCTCATGGCGCAAGTGAAGGGACAGAGGCAGGACCGTCCCGATCCAGGCCTAAAAGATATAAAGCCACTAATATGGCGTTTGAAGAAATGGTGGAGTTGGTTTACATCATGAGGAGGAAGGATTATGATGGTGAATGTGGGCCCTACAAAACACCGAACCGTAGAAAGTCACACATAATGGACAAGGTTGCAAGGAGAATGAGGAGAATGTTTGGTGTCACCAGGTCCAAGGAGCAACTCCGGAAGCGTTGGTCCGATTTAAAATTGAGGGAGCCACATCACATGAAGAAGATCCTCAAAATTCTGCGGAAAAGTAAGTCCATATTATTTAAGGGGGGGGGGGGGAATGTCTGCAAGAATGTGTTGACATGTAGTTTTTGACATCTGCCTCCTTGGCCTGCTTGTACTTTTGAACACATGTAGATACTGTATTGTGTTTATGTAAAATAACAACCTTTACCAAATTTCGTGAAATAGTAAACATGCGTAATATGACATTGTTTTGCAAAAATGCGAGGTTAGTCCAGGAACAACACACCTGCACATGGCTGACTGGCCACAAACTTTGTTTGCAAACATTTTTGAATAGCAAAATCACAGAAATTTACTTGAGTGCATGTGACAGGCAAACAAGATTCATTCTCCAAAATGCAAATAAAGCTGATGTTTTAACATCTGGAAATGAAAAGCACCTGTGTCTCAACAATCAAAGGATATTTATTTGGAGGGTCGACGAGAATTTAATGTTTTGGGGGGACATCCATGTGTGTCACTTCTTTGCAAAAAAGGGGCAGGATCAGAGCTTGGCCTAGAACTACGCCAAAAATGGAGGATTGCTGAAAGAATAAACAAACAAAAATCATCATAAATGTATCGTCTATGCAATGTGTGCGATTTATGATATACAATATCTGTGTGCTGATGAGTATACCTTTTGTTTTTTCGTATTTCTTATAGGAGAAAGAAGACGCCAGCAATTGGAGGAGGCAGAGAGGGCCAGACACCCACAAAATCAAACACCTCCACATGTTGAGGAGGAGGAGGTTGTGGAAGGAAGAGAGGAGGATGTGGAAGGAAGAGAGGAGGATGTGGAAGGAAGAGAGGAGGATGTGGAAGGAAGAGAGGAGGATGTGGAAGGAAGAGAGGAGGATGTGGAAGGAAGAGAGGAGGATGACTTAACTCTGGATTTAGAATTCGGGGAAGATGAGGCGGAACTGGACGAAGCAGAATTGCGTGATTTTGAAGGGGTAGTGATGGATAAAGAAGGAGTTCTGGAAGAAGATGGAGGAGTCGTGGAGGATGAGGGGGAGGTGGTGGAAGAAGGAGGAGTCGTGGAGGATGAGGCTGAGGTGGTGGAAGAAGGAGGAGTCGTGGAGGATGAGGCTGAGGTGGTGGAAGAAGGAGGAGTGATAGAAGATGAAGAAATTGGGGATGTGGAAATTATCAGGCCATCAGGTCAGTGTCACCCCAACATTAATAGGGCCAAACATATGCAGATAGGCCGTAAACTCGTTATAAATTTTGAATGCCAATTTGTTTCTTTTTAGGGGATGAAGATGGTGTAGCACATTTTTCACGTGCAAGTGCTTCAATAATAGTACAGCAAGTAATGGAGTGCAGCACGGAAATGGACAATATGCGGGAAAGGATGGTCGTCATGGAGCAGAATGTTCGAAATGTCATTTCGGAGTGCAGCACGGAAATGGACAACATGGGCCAAAGAATGCTAGTCATCGAACAGAATTACAAAAATATCATTGACATGATGGGCCGTGTCAAAGACTGAAACACAAAAGCACATCCCCCGCCCACAAAACCATTTTTAATTTTTCTACTTTGTAATACGCCAAAATTTCTAAATGCACACACAGTGTGCCAATATGTGCTATCTGCCATCACAGACTATCTATTGTCTGTGCTTTGTGGGTACAAACCCCTCCTCGATCCTCAAGTAGTTGAGAGGAAGAAGGGTTTGCTCCCACAAAACACAGACATTGATCACCCATGATGTCAGATAGCACATGTGGCCATTTGTCTGTGTAACCAATGACATTTGGTGATTTTTTTATGAATGTGTGCATTGAGAAATTTTGGCGTGTTCCAGTGTGAAAGCACACCATCCATGACTGACTGCTGTTCTTTTTTTATATTTTGGTTTGGTGTTGATCTTTTTTTGTTTGTAAATGTTTACAGTTTCAGATCACAAAACGAACAAGAAATCTCACCTAAAGAAATAAGTTAACTAATTATCTTAAAAAAATCTAAAACTTTTTTGTTGTGTTAAAATAAAAAAAAAAAAACACAAATACAAAGCAAAAAAATGTTTTGTAGAAAAACAATACCCAAACATTTCTAAATGTAAATAAATGTCTTCTAAAAAAAAAAAAAATTTTTACAAAAAAAAAAATTTTTTTTTAAAAAATACCCCAAAAAAAATGAAACATATAAATTATTCTGGGTTATTGAAAACCAAAATAAATAAGACCTTTAATTTTGAACAAAAGTAGGAAAAATATATGTTTAGAAGTGTATATATATATATATATATATATATATATATATATATATATATATATATATATATATATATATATATATATATATATATATATATATATATATATATATATCTCTCTATCTAGAGATAGATATATAGGAGACAAGCCAAAAAATTCTGGCGTATATTTTCAGGGAAATTATTATTACATTGTGTTTCGATCAGTATTATTGCTAATCACTGTCAATCAAGACAAAAAACTAAATAATTAAAAGCAAATATTTTCCTACATAAATTACCAAAAAATGTTTTCAGCCAAAAAATAAACATTTCTTGTTGAAAAATGACTACAATAAAAATATCTAGTTATGACATCAAAAGCTGAAAAATTAGTGGCTTCTTATTTCTAGACTGAATACCCAGTTTGTAGATGAGTGAATAATGTGCAAATGTGGTTAGTTAATACATCTGAGTAAGTAAATTTGGCACTAGAAGTGCACTATTTTTGTAGAGAACATGGAAGACAGAAAAATAGAGAAAAAGCAGTAATGACAAACAACTGTATAAAGTCCAATGGTCTAATTATTTATTAGTTCTGAGAATATTCCTTTCTTTTGGGGGCCGAATTAGAAAGAAATATGATCTGGCATAGCAATGGCCCCCCGACCCATGAAGTACTCAACATATTTGTCGCGTACCTCACGAGCAGATTGGGGGGCCAAGCCAGCGCGACCAGTGTCCAGGCCAGGAATGTTCTCTGAGGGTAGTCCTGCCTCAGAGCCCATGGGGGCTAGGTACGTCTGGGAGTGCCTGCGTAGAAAATTGTGCAAAATGCAGCAGGCAAATATAATGGTGTTCAATTTATATTCCGCCAAATGTATCGATGTCAGGAACAGGCGGAACCGGTTGGAGAGTATCCCAAAGGCATTCTCGACTACCCTCCGAGCCCTGGCCAAACGAAAATTGAACACCTTCCTCTCTAAGGTGAGGGTCCTCTGGGGAAAAGGCCGCATTAGGTGAGGTCCAAGCCCGAAAGCCTCGTCCGCTAGGAACACAAACGGAAGTCCTTCCACATTATCTTCATCTGGTGGCAATGCCAGACCACCAGTTTGGAGACGATCATAGAAATCAGTCCGTGAGAACACTCCCCCATCTGACATCCGGCCGTTCTTCCCCACGTCCACATATAGAAACTCATACTGTGCCGACACCACCGCCATCAACACGATACTATGATAACCCTTGTAATTATAATAGTAGGACCCCGAGTGGGGTGGGGGCACTATGCGGACGTGTTTCCCATCTATTGCTCCACCGCAGTTAGGAAAATCCCACCGCTCGGCAAATTGGGAAGCCACAGACTGCCATTCCTGTGGTGTGGAGGGTAGCTGTGGGGACAAAGAAAAAAAGCGATTTAGTACTTTGGCACATAAACATTGCAAACATAATCCTACAAGCATCCTTGTGCAACTTTACATTTATAAAATAGCATTTTCAAATTATGAAGGGAGAATTTCGGGGCACAAATAGATAGGCCCACTTAATTAATAAGAGACTCCACAGCCCTCTGATGGGGACAAAAACACTTTGAAGGGGGGGTGTTTTAACTGTTTTTCGAAAAAAACAAACAAAAAAAATATAAAGTTGCAAGGTGGGGTTTGGCCCGAAGATAGCATGCTGGACAGGTTAAGATTGGGTAAGATCCAAATATGCAGGTAGGCCAAAATAAAAATAACATGTAAAAGCTGATATCAACATGCATAGTGAGAAAAGGGAACGTTAGTTAAACACACAGCATATCTGGGAAGTTTAAAAAAATGTTAGTTGCCAACATTATTAAAGACACATTGTGAGGTTAAAATGATGAAACTTACCTTAATATACTCCTCGTGCATAACTTTAATGATGGCAGCACACGTGTCCGGTATGATGACCCCAAGCGCCTGCGGAGAGATGCCTGTCGAGAACTTGAGGTCCTGCAGGCTCCTCCCAGTCGCCAGGTACCGCAACGTGGCAATAAGCCTCTGCTCGGCCGTGATGGCTTGGCGCATCACAGTGTCCTGCCTCATGATATAGGGGGACAGAAGATCCAGCAGACTGTTGAATACAGGGT
The DNA here is from genome assembly GCF_905171775.1 of Rana temporaria. Classification (NCBI taxonomy): domain Eukaryota; kingdom Metazoa; phylum Chordata; class Amphibia; order Anura; family Ranidae; genus Rana; species Rana temporaria. The sequence goes on along the minus strand of NC_053499.1, from coordinate 86,287,107 downwards.
CCGTCATGCGGAGAAAATTCCTATAGTCATTAGGATTATTCTCCTGGATTTCCCTAAGCAGAGGCATATGTGAGAACTGGTCACGCTGGCGCAACCAATTCTTGGTCCAGAAAGGCCTCCGCCCCCTGTTTCTGGCCAAAGTACTGGAATAATGAACATATCCAGCAGCCATCCCATAAACAGCACCAACTCGCGAAAATTGACGCTGCTGCTCCATCATGGCTTCAAACCGGCCGGCTGGTCAGTCAAGAACACACTCCAACAGAAAGCACAATCAAATCCAGCGGTACCTGCAAAGAACGCACGACACACAGATACGAACGCACAGTACGAAACTGCAAAGCAGAACGAACTGCACGCCTGTACCCGAATGCCAACTACGTACCCACAAGCACACGCACTGAACGAGAAAATACTACCTGCTAAAGCCTGGAGACCGAGAAGCGCGAATCAGCTCTAACCAAACCTTCACTAACACGAGCAAAGCCGTAACTAGCAAAAGCGGAACAGAGGGCGTCGCCATTGACTTTGGCCTTTCCCTTTATAGTGACGTCAAACGTGGATTACGTGCACGCGTTCAGGTCCGCAGGGAAATATGGTCCGCTGGTGTGTACAAGCCAGCGGGCCAAATGAAAAAACAGCCTTGTACGCCGGAAACAGCCCGTCGGACATTTCCAGCGAACATGTTTGGTCGTGAGTACTCGGCCTTAGAGTGAGGCATTTCTCTAGTCCAAGAGAATGATCCTTTTTGTTGCAGATGCGGAAATACAGTTGTGTGTCGTCTGCATAGGAGTGGTAAAGTAACTTCTGGTTACTGATGATTTCAAAGAGAGGGCGAAGATAGATATTAAACAATACGGGCGATAAGGAAGATCCCTGAGGGACTCCGCATGACACCATACGTTTTTCAGAAGTGAAAGACCCCAGTTTCACTATTTGTGATCGGTTTTCCAAGAAGGAGGAGAACCAGGGTAAAACACATTCAGCGACTCCGGCTACTTCAGCTAGCCTAGCCAGTAGTAGTGTTGAGCAGAATATGCCATATTCGATTTCGCGATATATCTCGAATATATATTCGAATATTCGAGATATATTCGCTAAATTCGAATATTCGTGATATTTTATCGAAAGTAAATGATTGCGATTTTTCGCTATTGCGAATGCGAAAATAATTGCGATTTTTTGATAACTGCGGTAGGAGCACTCTGATTGGCTCAGAATATTCGTGATATTTTATCGAAATATCGCAACATGCGAATGCGATATTTATTGCGCAATTTCGAGAAATGCTGGAGGAGCGCTCTGATTGGCTCAGAATATTCGTGATATTTTATCGAAATATCGCAACATGCGAATGCGATATTTATTGCGCAATTTCGAGAAATGCTGTAGGAGCACTCTGATTGGCTCAGAATATTCGTGATATTTTACAATACAAAATAATTGCGAATATTCGGCAAATGCGGAAGGAGCACTCTGATTGGCTCAGAATATTCTTGATATTTTACAATACAAAATAATTGCGAATATTCGGCAAATGCAGAAGGAGCACTCTGATTGGCTCAGAATATTCTTGATATTTTACAATACAAAATAATTGCGAATATTCGGCAAATGCGGAAGGAGCACTCTGATTGGCTCAGAATATTCTTGATATTTTACAATAGAAAATAAAAAGTGTTTTGCATTGGTGGTGATTCTTTACTCTATCCATCTGTCACAGCCGTTTGTCAATCAAACACCTTAAAGATTGAACACGTTCATGCTGCATGCTTTGGACTTTTTTTCACTTCACATATCAAAGACATTTTTATGAAAGATTATTTTTCTATTATTGGGACTATATTTCTTTATATATTTGTTTCACTGTGTATTTCACAAGTTATTTGCGCTTGCTTATTTTATAATTTGCCCACATGTCTTGTCACTAGACATATTTTTTATTCTTGTAGAGCGACTCCATTTTCTGTCTTGTATTAATTTATGTTGTATAACATTTTTGAGTTGCTGCTGTATTCTCCCCTTTTTTAAGGTATGCGCAATTTTTTCCTTCTTACAAAAAATAATAATATCAAACATACAAATATTCATAACATACACATACACAAAGCCCCCCCCTTTTGCATCAGAGACAATCAGAGTTCTCCTACCACAGTTATCGAAAATTCGCAATCATTTTCGCATTCGCAATAGCGAAAAATCGCAATTTTTTTTTTTTCAATTTGGCAACATAATAGGATCGCCTCAGCTTAGCTACTCGGCCCAGGGTCTCTAATCATACCAGCAATGCTTTTAGACGTCGATAGGATGTGATCTGTTTTAAAAATCAAATTGAAAAAATGCGAATATTCGGAATTGCGAATATTCACCGCGAAATTCGAAATATAGCGCGATTTCTCGAATATGCTATATTCGAGTCGAATATTCGCAATGCGAATATTCGTGAGCAACACTAGCCAGTAGTAGTCCATGGTCTACAGTGTCAAAAGCCGCGCTTAGGTCCAGCAGTATCAGGAGACAAGATTCTCCTTCGTCTGCGGCCTCTAGAGCATCATCCCATATTTTGAGCAGCGCCGTTTCTGTTCCGTGACCCGGACGGAAGCCTGATTGAAACGGATCGAGTAATTTATGGGTGTCTAAATGCAGTTGCAGCTGTTGTACAACTACTTTCTCCATTACCTTGGAGAAGACATTTAGAGCTGTTATGGGCCTCCGGTTGTTTGGGTCTTTGGGGTCAAGGGTAGTTTTTTTTAGAATTGGTTTTATTGTACCTTGTTTTAGCAAGGTGGGCCCCATGCCCTCCTTGAATGATTGGTTAATGAGCTGCGTGATAGCTGGTGCCAGTATATCGGCACTTTCTTTCAGCAGTTTAGTGGGGATGATATCATTGGGTGCTGTGCTATTACGCAGAGTCCCGATGATGTTTTTAGTGGCATTAATGGAAATGGGTTTTAGAGTGAATTTTGGTGATTGCGGCGGATTTATGTGGGTATTAGGTTTGTGATTTGGGGGGGAGTTGGTGACGGTTCCATTTTGCTGAATACTTTCACGGATCTTTTCAATTTTATTAATGAAATAATCCGATAACTCATTGCAAAATTCTTGTGAATCAGAATTGGGGGCCTCTAAACAAGCTGGATTCATAGTCTGAGTGACCAGCTTGAAGAGTTCTCGGGGGCGGTTAAGGGCATTTGCGATGATGTTGGAGAAATGATTTTTTTTGGCCGTGAAGATTTCTTTGTGATATTTCTTTGTTATTATCTTGTAAATGGTACAAGTTTGCTATAAAAGAGATGAAATTCCCTCAGTATACCTTCAGGTTCTGTAACCTGGCAACCAGTGAAAGTCTGAATTCTAGGCATTACTGTTTGGAGCGTGGGTTCTGCCACCAGGTTGGCCAGTAGTTTGCCATTCTTGTCCCCTGATTCGAAAAGCTTGGCAACAAACTTCCGTGCATCAGAGTGCACCAGCGATGTGTAATGGAGCTTCAAATATCTTCTCGCTTGGGCTAGGGTAGAATAACTTTCAGGTGTTGGATGCCCCGTAAAAAGTTCCAGTGCCTTCCCTTCACTCTTTTCCAATTGAGTGGTCTGTGAAGTAAAGCCGGTTCTCACTGCTTTGATAGAGGAGACATATTTGCCTCGGGCATGACCCTTACCTGCCTCCTAGACCACATCAAGGGAAGTGGACCCCTTATTTGTTATCCAGTATTCTGTGAGTTTAGGCCATACCAATTCCTGACTTTGAGGATTGTCTATTCAATGGGATGCCAGCCTCCAGCATCCTGGCTCGTGGGAGGTACCCAGAGTCAAGCCAAGCTCCAGCAGTGAGTGGTCTGAGAGACCGGCCGGAAGATAGAAGACCACCCCGACTTGACAGAGCAGAAGCCGACCCGAATATTAAATCTATGCGAGACCCAGACCTATGGGATGCTGAGATATATGAATATGTCCTATCCTCCGGATGCTTCCACCGCCAGATCTCCTGGAGACCCAAAGTGTCTGCCCAAAGTGCCAAATCAGGGGGGGCAGGTCTAAGGGTATTTGTAGTGTCCTTGTTATGATCTAGGATGGCGTTAAAATCCCCTCCAACTATAATATTTTGGACCTGGAGGGGGGCTATTTTCGTAAGGATGGTGTACAGGATGGATGAGTCAAACGGAGGAGGGATATACACATTGACTATTGCCCAGCGTTGGGCATGCAGTTCAAGAATTAGGATGAGGTATCTTCCCCCTGGATCAATGAAGACTTGTTCTACCGTGCAAGGGAACAACTTGTTCAGCAGAATAGACATGCCCCGTGCGTAAGAGGAATAAGTGGCACGAAACCCTTGTTTAACCCATGTAAAAAGCAGTGCAGCGCTGTTAATATTGATAGAATGCTTAAATACAATTAAGTAAAAGCAGTGAAAACAAAAAGTTGCTCTTAAAAAGAGACCAAATGAATAAAATGAATAAGTGATAAAAAAACAAAACAGCAAAGTCCGTTTAAAAACCCAAAAATAAAAAAGTGTCTCAATCTAGTGAAAAAGATTCCTTAATTAGCAAGATGTGATGAGATCTTGATTGCTGTGAAAAGGTGTTCACCCATGCAGTTTGTGAAGAGAGGATTAGCCGCTTACCAGAGGTAAAGACTGTTTTCCACCAGTCTTATAGAGCCTATGGGAAGTCTGGTCTCCCAATACCTTTTCTGCAAAATTAAACCTCAGCATTCGATCCGGGTGTCATAAATTGGAATAAAATAAACTTTTCATAGTGCATACCGTTTAAACCAGAAGTGAGATTTAATATGAGTAATGCACTTACAGTTATGTTGCCAAAAAGCTGCATATAAATGGACAAGGGAAAGAGAGAGCGCTTCAGCTGTAGTGTTCCGATGCTCCTCGCTACTCAGTCTGCAACCACGGCCAGCGTTCAGGACGGAACGCAATGACGTCACGGCACCCAACAATTGTTTCGTCACGAAGGGACTTCTACGGGGGAATAGCCGGATATGGACGTCAGCGCGCTTGGTTGTTTTAAATAGTCCCAGGAATCCATTAGTGAAACTGGAAACCGGATCTGATCTGCAAGTAGAACTGAGGGCAAACCATTTATTATGGGTAGCAAGAGGAGCGGAAGTCAGCTTAATGGATTATAAAAACGGACCACCCGGAACAGAAAAAAAGATTATATTTGTAAAAAGAACGTGGCGGTGTTTCCATTTCTGGCAGCAGGAGCAACGAAACACTACAAGAGTAACAAATAATCTATGTACATCATAAATATCCACTCATCGATAAATCTATCTGGATATGAATACAGCTTAAATTATGTTACATGTTCAATAGAACTGCAGAGATGGAGATGTACATTATTATTAATCTTAACGGCTTAATGTGGATTGGGATGTTAACTGCTTTTTAAATAATTCTTAATTTTTTAAAAAATGATGCAATTATTTTAATCTTTTTAATTAACCTTTTTAAATAATTTTTATTTTTATTCATTTTTTTATACTTATTTTTTATTTTTCACAAATAAAATTGTCTATATATTATCAAATAATATAATTATATATATTGCGTCTAAAGATTAATAATAATGTACATCTCCATCTCTGCAGTTCTATTGAACATGTAACATAATTTAAGCTGTATTCATATCCAGATAGATTTATCGATGAGTGGATATTTATGATGTACATAGATTATTTGTTACTCTTGTAGTGTTTCGTTGCTCCTGCTGCCAGAAATGGAAACACCGCCACGTTCTTTTTACAAATATAATCTTTTTTTCTGTTCCGGGTGGTCCGTTTTTATAATCCATTAAGCTGACTTCCGCTCCTCTTGCTACCCATAATAAATGGTTTGCCCTCAGTTCTACTTGCAGACCAGATCCGGTTTCCAGTTTCACTAATGGATTCCTGGGACTATTTAAAACAACCAAGCGCGCTGACGTCCATATCCGGCTATTCCCCCGTAGAAGTCCCTTCGTGACGAAACAATTGTTGGGTGCCGTGACGTCATTGCGTTCCGTCCTGAACGCTGGCCGTGGTTGCAGACTGAGTAGCGAGGAGCATCGGAACACTACAGCTGAAGCGCTCTCTTTCCCTTGTCCATTTATATGCAGCTTTTTGGCAACATAACTGTAAGTGCATTACTCATATTAAATCTCACTTCTGGTTTAAACGGTATGCACTATGAAAAGTTTCTTTTATTCCAATTTATGACACCCGGATCGAATGCTGAGGTTTAATTTTGCAGAAAAGGTATTGGGAGACCAGACTTCCCATAGGCTCTATAAGACTGGTGGAAAACAGTCTTTACCTCTGGTAAGCGGCTAATCCTCTCTTCACAAACTGCATGGGTGAACACCTTTTCACAGCAATCAAGATCTCATCACATCTTGCCAATTAAGGAATCTTTTTCACTAGATTGAGACACTTTTTTATTTTTGGGTTTTTAAACGGACTTTGCTGTTTTTTTTTTTTATCACTTATTCATTTTATTCATTTGGTCTCTTTTTAAGAGCAACTTTTTTTTTTCACAGCTTTTACTTAATTGTATTTAAGCATTCTATCAATATTAACAGCGCTGCACTGCTTTTTACATTTATGTTTGTTAATTTGTTGTACACATTTTAGTGCTAGCTGCTACATATTTTTCTTTGTTTGTTCATAACATCACTTATCACATTTTTTCATCATAACAAATTTTTTAGCGCAGCGCCAACCCTTGGGTTTTTTTAATTTTTCTTGTTTAACCCATGCCCGCTTGAGTGCTAGGATTTTACTGCCCTTCAGGTGAGTTTCTTGAAGAAACAAAATATGAGGTTTATGAGACTGCAAAAATGTAAACAATAACGATCTTTTCACCCTGTCATTCAGTCCTCTAATATTCCAAGATATCAACCTTAAATCTATACCCATTTATAATAGAGAAGCACAATGACAGTAGGAGAACAGTAGACCCATACCCATTAATGTCCTGTCCATAGGCCCGTTGCAGAGGCAGTCCAGATGATGCAGCCATCCAGGGATTCTGGAGAGAAAAGAGATGAACAGGAGGAAAAAACAAGATGAAGACAACATAGTCCAGTAAGGGAAATGGTGTGGAACCTGAGCAGGTGCAATAACTAACCAATAGTACATGTAACGCCCTATCCCCTGGCATAACCCCAACCGTCGACAAGGCAGTTTCTTACCCTAAACTTGATAGCAGATGTCGCCTACTGGAGGCTCAAAGTTCCTGGGATAACCTCAGCGTGAGTTCAAGCTATAACAGTGGGCAAGGGTGAGGATACCTGTATCCCATCACAGTAAGGGGGACCGGGCAATCCGGAGCAGATGTATAGTCCCTTTAGGTCGTGGGATTGCTCCAGGTAGAGATAGATCACCAGATCCTCCACTCTTAGAGAACAACAAAACAAATGGGGGGGGGGTTTAAATGTGGGTCACGTGTAGAGGTACATCTGCGGTAACTCCGGTGTTTACAGGGATCAAAGTAGAATAGAGCAGACAAGGATGTGGAAGAACCATGTATCAGGTGAATTAGTGAGAAGAATCTTTCATTGCAAGGTGGTCAGCCAGTCATCAGCATCCGCTGGGTTGTCTAAGGAGCCGACCGCTCCATCATATTGGACTCGCAAGCGGCTGGGGTAAAGCATGCAGGGCCGCCATCAGGGGGGTACAGGCATTACACCTGTAAGGGGCCCGGAGGTCCCCAGGGGCCTGGATGGCAACCCCCTTTAAAAAAAAAAGGGGCAATTTTTTTTTTAGAGGTCCCCAGGGGCCCGGAGGCCCCGGATGGCAACCCCCCTTTTTTTATTTATTTTTTATAAAAATATATTTTATTTATATATTTGTATTTTATTTTTTAATAAAGGGCCATTTTTTTTTAGAGGTCCGGAGGTCCCTATATATATATAATATTATTATTATTAAAGGGCCCAGAGGTCCCCAGGGCCCCGGGTGGCAACCCCCCTTTTTTTATAAAAAAAAATTATATATATATATATATATATATATATATTTTTTTTTTTATAGGGCCCCGGATGGCAACCCCCCTTTTTTAATTAAAAAAATTATATATTTTTTTATCTATCTATCTATCTATCTATCTATCTATATATATATATATATATATATATATATATATATATTTATATATATATTTTTTGTCTTTATATATTTTTTTATAGGGTCCCGGATGGCAACCCCCCTTTTTTTTAATTTCTTTATATACAGTATATATATATATATATATATATATATATATATATATATATATATATATATATATATATATATACACACATACACACACACACAAACATTTATATATATTATTAAAGGGCCCAGAGGTCCCCAGATGGCAACCCACTTTTTAAAAAAAAATATATATATTTTTTTTTATATATATCTTTTTTATTTTTATTAAAGGGCCCAGAGGTCCCCAGATGGCTACCCCCTTTTTTTATATATTTTTTTTCTTTATTTCTTCTTTTTTGTGTAAAGGGCCCCCCCGCTTCTCAATCCGCTGCAGCCCCCCCGCTTCTCAATTTCAGGCGGCAGCACCCCCCCCCGGTTCTCTGCTCCAGGGGGCCCATGCCTGAAGCTGTGTAATGGGCCCCATAATTCCTGATGGCGGCCCTGAAAGCATGCTATATTTAATGTTCTTATGCCTGAGTTGTCTGCGGACATCAGTGAAGGTTTTTCTCTTCTTTTGCAGCTGAAAAGTCAGGGAAAAGAAAAACTGTGTTGCAATATTTGAGTGTGGAATGTTTGCGGGCTTCAGAGAGAATCCTGTCCCTGTCCTGGTAGTTGAGGGAGCGGAGGCATTCAGAGGAGACGTAAGACGGCGCGTCTTGTATAATTTTATGCCCATATCTTTTAAATTCATGTAAGAGTCCATTCTTAGTTTATTAATAAAGACCATCCTAGTTTACAATACTTCACTATTGGAGGCATCCTTCTCTTCTCTTCCTTCCCTGCATACATGGTGCGTGGGTCACCTACTAGGTACATTAATCTGTGGAATTAGCAAGATCACTAGGTGTAAGAGGCAACCCCACAAGAGAGGACCTGGAAAGGATTGATTCCTGGACACGCTAACATCCATGCTACATGCACTAGACAACAGCAGTAAGGTGAGAGTTCTGGGAGACTGGGCACATATTTTCTCACTCCACTAGAGAGATTCACATCCTATTAGGACTCTAAGGGAAGATTGGGACATTATTTGAATCACTCAGACTTCATTTGTTAAGGACATTATTCTTAAAATTTTTGATTATTTCTCATCATTTGTTTTTTCATTGATATGAGGTCGATTGATATGTTGTTAAACTTTGTATTTTTTTATGTATAATACTGTAAATGAATTTTTACTATATATACCTGTGTCATCAGTACAGAGAAAGTCCATATAAAAAATATTTTCTGGGTCATATTCATTGGTGTATGCGGTGCTAGCAGCTGCTACCTTTCTATCCTCCGGCCCCATTCAAATAATTGACCTGAGGCCATACTCAAAATGTATTCATATCTATCTATCTATCTATCTATCTATCTATCTATCTATCTATCTATCTATCTATCTATCTATCTCTCTCTGTCCTATCCAATCTATCCCTCTGTCTGTCTGCAGGTCACATTGTCTGCAAGTGACGTGGGGGGGGGGGGGTTGTTTGGGGTTTTGTTTGCGCCCCCCCAAAAAATGGAGCACCAGCCGCCACTGATGTAGGCCCTTTACAAAATATACATACCGCTGGCTATACTTTACCTACAGAGAGACTGAGTATCAGTAAAGCCACTAACTATCTGCAGATTAGTGCCCCGCTGGAGGAAAAAAGCTTCCATTTGTGCCTAATCACATGGGCTTACTTGCGAACACTGACAAGTCTGCTTACTCGTAAGAGAAAAACGTTCTCTGATCAAACACAGCAATAGCGGTGGACTGCCTGTACTATTAGTGGATGGACTGATGTCTGCTATTACTGATCCTGTTTTCCCACAAGCAATAGTGGTCAGTGGCGGTGCGTCCATAGAGGGCGCCGGAGCGCCCCTTCTCTGGCTCCCACACCGCCACTGATATAATACATAGATTCATGCACCCTGGCGAGCGCCGGCCATCTGAATAATGGCAGTTGTTTGGCTGTGGAAGTGCCTATCAGAGCCAGCGGCTCTGATAGGCTTTCCGATTACAGCCCTCAGGCTGTAATAGGCTTCCAAATACTTATCCAGGGACGCACAGGGGTGCGTTCCTTGGATAAGACTGACAGGTGTCTTAGCCAATCAGGTACACCGGTTCTGGTTACCGGTAACCTGATTGGCTGAAGCGTCATCGAACACTTTTGACACATTGATGGGACCATTGTCATTTTCACAGCGAAAAGTGCTATAAAAATGCACCGATTACTGTGAAAATTACAATGGCAGTGAAGGGGTTAACCACTAGGGGGCGCTGAGAGGTGTGCCCTAAGGGAGTGATTCTTACTGTAGGGGGTGTGGCTGGACATGTGACATCACTGATCGTCGTTTCCTATAACAGGGAACAGAGATGATCAGTGACACTGCCACAGAGAAGAACGGGGAAGGTGTGTTTACACTCGCCTCTCCCCGTTCTTCAGCTCCTGTGACCAATCGTGGGACACGGGCTGCGATCGGGTCCCGCGGGCGTGGTCACGGAGCTTCGGACCAGGTAGCGAGCGCGCGACATACCTGTACGTGCCTGTGCCCAGCCGTGCCATTCTGCAGACGTATATCGGCGTTAGGCCGTCCTTAAGTGGTTAAAATATTTTTTTCCAGCAAGAACTCGTCTATGTGATCTTTTATTAATCTCTCCAGTATCTTCCCAACTATAGAAGTTAAACTAACAGGTCTATAGTTACTTTGTAAAGACTTTGTTCCCTTTTTAAATATAGGCACCACATTGGCGCTGCCCCAATCCAGTGGTACTATTCCAGTCATTAATGAGTCCCTAAAAATTAGATATAATGGCTTTGAAATTACAGAGCTCAATTTTTTTAGGATCCGTGGGTGTATGGTCCATGTGCTTTATCCAACTTTATTCTGTCTAAATATTTCTGGACCATATCACTTTTGAGCCATTGGGGATTTGGGGCTGTGTCACTACCGCCCTCAATATGGACACGAGCTCCTCCATGCTCCTTTGTATACAAAGAGCGAAAGTATTTAATAAATTAGCCTTTTCTTTGTCCCCAATCACCCACTCTAGATTATTTTGTAATGGGAAAAAAACTGGGAAAGGGGGAGGATAGCTGGAAAGAAGACCCAAAGGCTCTGGAAAGGATTCATCAATGAGGAACAGACTGGTTAATGAAAAATTAAGAGCTGGTGGGCTGCCTTTCTCTCAAACAATCTGCGCTCAGCACATCACTCTTTTGGCACTATTATTTCAAGGTATTGTAAAGGAGTGCAGAAAAAGCACAGACATATAATAATAGAACTAGTAAGTGTTCTCATTGACCTGTATAATTAGATATAATATCACCATGGTTTTTCTCAAGGTGATTATGTCACTGTAGAAAATTGGTTAAACCAATCATACCTGTAAAAAAAGACAGTATATACCAGGGGTATTGCTTGGATTGTAAAAGACTTGGGACAACTCTGGGCACACCAGGGGGAGTAACAATGCTGTGTAATCACTGACCACCAATGTAAGGGACATTCTTCTCACTGACCACCAATGTAAGGAACATTCTTCTCACTGACCACCAAAGTAATGGACATTCTTCCCACTGACCACCAATGTAAGGAACATTTTTCCCACTGACCACCAATGTAAGGAACATTCTTCCCTCTGACCACCAATGTAAGGAACATTCTTCTCACTGACCACCAATGTAAGGGACATTCTTCCCACTGACCACCAATGTAAGGGACATTATTCCCACTGACCACCAATAGTTACATAGTTAAATAGTTACATAGTTAGTCAGGTTAAAAAAAGACACAAGTCCATCCAGTTCAACCATAAAAAAAAAATATATCGTACAATCCCATATACGGTTGATAGTTGCATCGGGTTTCTCAAACCTTTGCATGCCTGCGCTTTATGTGATAATGAACAAGCCCCTCCCCTTCATGACATTGTCAAAAAGGGACCGAGCATGGATGACCTTAAAATGATGCCCCCCCCCCCTGAAAAAAGTTCAGCGGACGCCCATGCATATACCCAATTATATACCCACAGTTGATCCCGAGGAAGGCAAAAAAAAAAGCATGATGCAATTTGCTACAGCAGGGGAAAAAATTCCTTCCTGATCCCCCGAGAGGCAATCGGATTTACCCTGGATCAACTTTACCTATAAATGTCAGTACGCAGTTATATTATGTACATTTAGGAAAGTATCCAGGCCTTTTTTAAAGCAATCTATTGAGCTGGGCAGAACCTCTGGAGGGAGTCTGTTCCACATTTTCACAGCTCTTACTGTGAAGAAACCTTTCCGTATTTGGAGATGAAATCTCTTTTCCTCTAGACGTAAAGAATGCCCCCTTGTCTTTTGCGTTGACCGTAAAGTGAATAACTCAACATCAAGTTCACTATATGGAACCCTTATATATTTGTACATGTTGATCATATCCCCTGTAAGCAGTTCCTCTAATCTTTCCTCATAGCTGAGCTCCTCCATGCCTCTTTTCAGTTTGGTTGTCCTTCTCTGCACTTTCTCCAGTTCCCCAATATCCTTTTTGAGAGCTGGTGCCCAAAACTGCATATTCCAGATGAGGTCTTACTTATATCTCTCTCTGAAGTCCATACCTCTCTTAATACAAGAAAGGACTTTGCTCGCTTTGGAAACCGCAGCTTGGCATTGCATGCAATTATTGAGCTTATGATCTACCAAAAACCCCAGATCCTTCTCCACTATGGATCCCCCCAGCTGTATTCCCCCTAGTATGTATGATGCATGCATATTCTTAGCCCCCAAGTGCATAACTTTACATTTATCAACATTAAACCTCATCTGCCACGTAGTCGCTCAATTAGACAGTGCATTGAGGTCGGCTTGTAAATTGGCGACATCCTGCAAGGACGTTATTCCACTGCATAGCTTGGTGTCATCTGCAAAGACATAAATTTTACTTTTGATCTCAGACCCAATATCATTTATAAAGATATTAAAAAGTAAGGGTCCCAACACTGAACCTTGGGGTACACCACTGATAACCTTAGACCATTCAGAGTAAGAATCATTAACCACGACTCTCTGAATTCTGGGCCAGATTCAGGCAGATCAGCGGATCTTTAAATCCGTGTGATCTATCTGATTTAAGATACGCTGCTGCAAGTTTGAGAGGCAAGTGGGTAATTCACAAACCACTTACCTCCAAACTTGCGGCGGCGTCTCGCAAATCCCCCGGCGGAATTCAAATTCCGTGGCCAGGGGGAGTGTACTATTTAAATCAGGCGCGTTCCCGCGCTGATTTAAATGAGCATGCGCCGTCCGCGAAAATTTCCCGGCGTGCATTGCTCCCACTGACGTCACTAGGACGTCAGTGGTTTCGACGTGAGCGTAACTTGCGACGAGCGGGTTTCTGAATCGGCGTACGCAAACGACGTAAAAAAATTCAAAATCGACGCGGGAACGACGGCTATACTTAACATTGGCTGCGCCTCATAGAAGCAGGGGTAAGTATACGCTGGGAAAACCGCTACGTAAACGTCGTAACAAACTGCGTCGGGTCCGCGTACGTTCGTGAATTTGCGCATCTCGCTGATTTACATATTATTCAGCGTAAATCAGCGGGAACGCCCCCCGCACCATTTTCAAATTGAAAATAAGATCCGACGGTGTAACACAGTTACACCTGTCGGATCTTAGTCATATCTATGCGTAACTGATTCTATGAATCAGGCGCATAGATACGACCAGTGTAAGTCAGAGATACGATGGTGTATCAGGAGATACACCGTCGTATCTCTTTGTGAATCTGGCCCTCTGTCTTTTAGCCAGTTTTCTATCCATTTACAAACTGATATTTCCAATCCTGTAGACTTTACCTTACACATGAGCCGTGTGGGGAACTGTATCGAACGCTTTTGCAAAATCCAAGTATACAAAGTCCACTGCCACCCATCTGTCCAAGGTTTTACTTACCTCTTCATAAAAATAAATCAGATTTGTCTGACAACTTCTGTCTTTTATTAATCCATGCTGTCAGTTGCTTAAAGCGGGGGTTCACCCTAAAATGTTTTGCCTAACCTATCTCTAGCCTTAATAAAGGCTTGTAGCGTTGTCAATTTTGTGTACACTTACCTGTCTTCAGCCGCACTTCCGGGTCTTCTTCCTTGCGGGGAGTGGGCGTGTCGCTCCTTTTCCCCAACGGGGAGCTCTGCATAAATGATTGACGTGCGCGTCATCGCCTTCCGAAAATATCCGATGGGGTCTCGGCTCTTTAAGGCGCTATACGGCGCCTGCCATGTAGAGCTGACTGCGCAGGCGCCGTAAAGTGCAGAGTCCCTCTCGGATATTTTCGGAAGGCGATGATGCGCACGTCACTCATCTATGCAGAGCTTAGGAACGCCTACTCCCCGGGGGAGCGAGAACCCGGAAGCCGGGTGAAAACGACGGAAAAAGGTAAGCACAGACCGAAAAAAAAAAATACTGTTGATGTCAGCAGTATGCTGGATAGAACATTTTTTTTTTTAGGGTGAACCCCCGCTTTAACCACTTAAGACCCGGACCAATATGCAGGTTAAGTACCTGACCCCTTTTTGCTATTTGGCACTGCGTCGCTTTAACTGAAAATTGCGCGGTCGTGTGACGTGGCTCCAAAACAAAATTGGCGTCCTTTTTTTCCCACAAATATAGCTTTCTTTTGGTGGTATTTGATCACCTCTGCGGTTTTTATTTTTTGCGCTATAAACAAAAATAGCTGACTGCAGACAATTCCTTGTGTACCTATTCCAATACATCAAATACAGTATGTCTGGAAGGCCAACAAGGAGAGGCAGACACTCACAGGCCAATAAAAGAGGACAAGCAGGCATCCTCATCAGCACGTGGTCGTGGGGCACACTTGTCGTTTTTTTTGGCAGCTGGCCATGTTGAGCCGCAACATGCCGGCGAGCTGGTAGAGTGGATGACCAAGCTGTCCTCATCCTCCTCATCCTCTCTCACCCAGGCTCAGGGTACTTTGTCTGCCAAAGCACCTGCCAAAGCGACCTCTTCGCTCGGCTCAAAGGCATCGGTCACTCCTTCCCTAGCCCCACCATGTCCTGAGGAGTCCCCCGAACTGTTTGACCACAGTGTTGGGTACATGCTACAGGAGGATGCGCAGTGTTTTGAAGGCTCCAATGATGGAATCCAGCTTGAGGAAGGCAGTAACGTGAGCCCAGAGAGAGGGGGTGCCCAAGAAGGACAGCAAACTGGCAGTCATGTTCCCCCAGCTGAAGCATACTGCCAGTTTTGCTCCAGTGACGAGGAGGGAAGGGATGATGAGGTCACTGACTCTACGTGGGTGCCTGATAGGAGAGAGGAGGAGGATGCCCTTCAGGAGCCAGCCTAAGGGCAGCCAACCGACTGCATCACACAGCAGGGCTCTGTATGTACAGGGCACTGCTGTCTCTGCGCATTATTCCAAAAGTTCTTTGGTGTGGGCTTTTTTTGAGACGTGTGCAGCAGATCGCACTGTTGTTATTTGCAACATATGTCTGAAGCGTATCTCGCATGGCCAAAACATCAGCCGCTTGGGCACCACATGCTTGACCAGACATATGTCGACCTGCTATGCAGTCCGTTGGCAAGTAGGGATGAGCCGAACCCCCCCCCCCTGGTTCAGTTTGCATCAGAACCTTTGAACGGACTGAACTTTAGAACCCCTTTGAAGTCTATGGGACTCGAACGTTTGAAATCAAAAGTTCTAATTTTAAAGGCTAATATGCAAGTTATTGTCCTAAAACAGGTTTGGGGATCCGGGTCTTGCCCCAGGGACCATGTATTAATGCAAAAAAAAGTTTTAAAAAAGGACATTTATTGGGGAGCAGTGATTTTATTGATGCTTAAAGTGAAAAGAAAATGTGAAATATTCCTTTAAATATCGTACCTGCTGGGTGTCTATAGTATGCCTGTGAAGTGGCTCGTGTTTTCCGTTTTTAGAACTGTCCCTGCACAAAATGACATTTCTATAGGAAAAGAGTCATTTAAAACTGCTTGTGGCTTTAATGTAATGTCTGGTCCCTGCAATATGGATGAAAATCATTGAGAAAAATAGCATGGCCCGGATTCACGTAACACTTACGCCGACGTATCTGGATATACGCTGCGTAAGTGTAAATGTGCGCCGTCATATCTGTGCGCCGTACCCACAGAACTAGATACGCCTGAAAATAGGCTTCTTCAGACCGACGTAACTTTCCTACGCTGGCGTATCGTGGGCGCATATTTACGCTGGACGCATCTGGCACTCCCATTGATTTCCTATTCAAATTTGCAAATGAGTGAGATACGGCGATTCACAAATGTACATGCGCCCGGCGCGCGGTGCGCGTAAGTTGTACGTCCGGCCTAAAGTTATCCCTCATAAAGCAGGTGTAACTCAGTAACAGACGTGCACAGGTCAGCTGGAGAGCAGCTGCAGCAGCACCGTTACGGACAAGCTGAGCAACCACACTTGCAGGACAACACATCTGTATGCCAACATGCCAGGGGCAGCCATGGTCATAGCACTACTACTGTGTCCACAGGCACGTAGGAGAGCACGGGAGAGGATATACCGAACGCGCATGAACATCTTTGGCATGGGGGAATCGGATTCAGCCCTGATGCCATCCTGGAATTAGCCACAGCCCTGCATGATGACATCACCAGCAAGACAACGCTCACATGCAGTGCAGCCACTGGTCAAGGTACTGGCAACACTCCATTTCCTAGCCAGTGGTTCTTTTCAACGTACAAGCAGAGTCGTGTCTGGGATGTAACAATCCACCATGAGCAGATGCATACACCAGGTTGTCCCCGCAATCCTCACATGTATGTCCCACCACATCATCAAACCCACCCATGAGCATCTGCGGCAGAAGGCAATGCAGGATTTCTACAGAATTGCCGGATTCCCACGCACAGTGGGGGCCATTGATTGCACACATGTGGTACTATGGCCCCCCCGTGCCACAGAGCACATATACCGCAATCGTAAGAATTGGCATTCCATCAACGTACAGGTGATAGCCGATGTCCAATGCCTCATATGGCACGTCCGTGCCAAACACCCAGGGGCCAGCCACGACAGCTACATATACCGTCAAAGCAACATCCCAACAGAATACCGGAATCCCCAAACCAGAGGAGAGAGAAGATACAATGCTGCACACATACGTACCCGTGCAGTGGTGGAGCGCACATTTGGTCTCCTGAAGTCCTGATTCCGATGCCTGGATAAGTCCGGGGGGACCCTGTTGTATTCCCAAAACTTTGTGTGCCAAATCATCGGTGCATGTTGCGTGCTGCACAACTACGCCATGAGAAAAAACAGCAGTCAGGAGTTGCCTTGTGGAATGCATCTTTGCACGTTAAACACACACATTCATCATGGCACAAGGAAAATGCACGCATGCACACCAATGTGGTCCCTAGCTCACACACACCACATTCACCTCACATTGGATTAGCCCAAGTCCACCATGCAGGACGTGGGAGCAGCAACGCCGCGCCAAGGCCCCAATGGTGTTATTGTCCATTCATACCACATTCACACGGCCGTAGGGATAACCTCTCCCTGACGACCCAGGGTGACACACCTTGCTGCAGGTGTGTCACCCACACATTCACACACCAGTCACACTGTAGCCTGCACTCCTCACTGTGTGCATTCACTACAAAATAAAAAAAAACACTCATAACCTGAGCATAAACAAAACAAAAACGCTCAAACCTGAGCATAAACAAAAACAAAAACACTCATAACATGAGCATAAACAAAAATAAAACGCTCATAACATGAGCAAAGATCATAAAAAAAGGCAATCAATTGCCCTGTCGTGGGCTACGCCTGGTGCCACGGCTCCGGCTCCTCAGTTGCCTGGGGGGAGCATCGGGTGGGGGGGTGGTGCATCTGGAGGAGGATCATCCCCAGGTCTGCTACTCCTGGCAGGTGCTGGCTGCCTGCCCTCCATTGCCAGGGCAATGCAGGTGAGGACCGCATTAGTTTGCGCCTGCAGCCGCAGCTGGCGGGTGGTGTTGTGCTGCTGGTGGCGCCTTGTCTGCCTCCCCTCCGCCTTGATGGCAGCAGTATTGACCTTTACAGCCACTGCCAGGCTCTTCAGTTTCCAGGGGGCTCTGAGCAGTGATGAGGGAGGACAAAACTCCAGCTCCATAACCAGGGGGGCATGGTCCGAGATACCTACCTTATCTCTGCCACCTATCGCATCGCTGCTTCTGAGCACATGCACAGGTCAATACGGGACAGGGACATATATGTTTTGGAGAAACACGAAAATTGGCGCTTCCCAGGGTTCCTACTCCTCCACAAATCCACCCACCCCACCTCCTCCGCTAATTTCCTCAGAGCCGTGCGGCTAGTACCGCGCCCCAACGCCACCGGGGGGTGCTTGTCCAGCCGAGGGTCCATGTAACAGTTAAAGTCACCCAAAATGTACAAGGGTACCTCCGGGCGTCCCAACTGAAAGTCCAGGACTGCCCGCAGGACCTAGTGGCTATACGGAGGCAGGATATACACAAAGGCAAGTATACATTTCAAAGAAAACAAACGGCAATGTAATATAACATCTCTTCCCTCCGCATCGACCACACTGTCAAATTCCTGATATTTCAAAGAGCTATGTATCAAGACACTCACCCCCCTGGAGAAGGAGGTATGGGTGGAGTGATACGCTTTACCTACCCACCGAAAGTTAAGGCAGGGCACGGAATCTGGGGTGAGATGAGTCTCCTGCAATGCACAGATGGCTGGGAGATATTTTCTCAATGATGTGGAGACGATTGTGCGCTTGAGGGGGTCACCAAGCCCCCAAATGTTTCAGGACACCACCTTAAGTACATACAACCCACCTGCCATACTTAACATAAAACTATGCTCTTAAACAATAATCCGCTCCAATTCAGTGTACGTAAGTTCTGTACTGCACTGTGGGAATACTTCAAAACAACGGCACTCTAACATCAGCGTAAACAATCCCTTGAGATATGGCCTTGATGAAGACTGATGTCAGAGGACTAACATGGCCAGCCGCCGAGTGGCGCTTCGGCGCATGCCCGTGCGCGAACAGCGCGCGCACACATGCGCGGTTAGGCGGGATGGCACGCGCACCAATCAGAGTCCTGGCCTGCCTACTTAAACCAGCCCCAGTCTCATGATGGGTTGCTGGTTTGTTGTCAGCTCCTACCTGTTGAAACTTCCTGTACCGGTGCCTGAACTCGTTGTGACCCGGATTGACCTGATGACTCTGCTCTCTCTCCTGAACCTGACCCCCGTCTTGCCTCTTTGGATCTGCTGCTGTCTCCAACCCCTGACCTCTGGCTTGTACCTCGGATCTGTTACCTTCTCCAGCCCCTTAAACCCTGGCCTGCATCCCGGACCTGCTTACAGTCTCAGCCTTGAACTTGTCTGAACTTCTTTGGTACCTGACCTACGGCCTGTTCCCATTTACCTTCTACCAACTGGGCTCCTTGTCCAGCACCACCTGATCTACTATCAACATTCAGATTCTCTGCTGGTAACCGGTGCCTCTTCACGCCCACCCCCGCTGTCTCACCTCCAGGGGGCGGAGTGCGCAAAGTCGCAAAGGTGAGCCATTATCGGCATCTCGGCCTCGGTGAGTACATACCTGACAGTACAAACCAACCAGATGTCCGAGGCCGACAGGGCGCACTCGCCTTTCAAGGCCCTCTGCCAGCAGGTCTCTGCACTTACGAAAGCTGTGCAAAAATTGCAGGAAGGATACCTTCAGATTAATGGCCGCCTTCAGCATCTAGTCGGATCACCTGGACCCTCAGCGCCAACTGTGGTGCCTTCTACTGGGGCTTCGGTCCCTCAGGCCCCTGCAAGCCTGGCCATAGTAGTGACTCATCCCGAGCCTAGAGTCCCCACACCCGAGCGATTCGCAGGCGATCGCAGGAAGTACCGGGCTTTTAAGAATGCCTGCTCCTTATATCTTGCACTTCAGCCCAGGACTTTTTTTTCAGAGGCTGTGAAGATGGGTTTCGTCATATCTCTCCTTGCTGAGGAGCCGCAAGCTTGGACTCATGGCCTAATGGAGCAAAGAAGCCCAGTGTTGGATTCCATTGACACATTCTTTGAACAAATGGCAAAGCTTTATGATGACCCTCAGTGTACAGCTATGGCTGAGGCTACCCTCCATAGCCGAAATCAAGGAAGGAGACCAGTCGAAGATTATACCGCTGAATTTCGGAAATGGTCAGCCGATACTGGTTGGAATGAGGCGGCTTTAAAATATAAGTTCCATCAGGGACTTTCGGAAGCTCTCAAGGATGAGCTAGCGAGAACTGAAACTCCCGCCACTCTGGAGGACCTGATTTAGTCTGCCACTCAACTGGACAGGCGTTTACGGGAGTGGCGTTCCAAACGTTTCCAAGCTACCCGTCCCAATTGGATGCCTCCGAGGTCAGCTCCAGTGCATCTATCTCTCCCAGTTCCATCAGCCACTCCTGTCTCCAATCTGGAGCCTATGCAGCTTGGCCTAGTTTGTGCTCCTCTTACCCCTGAGGAAAGACAGCGCAGGCATCAAGCCAACCTGTGCCTCTACTGTGGGGGTGCTGGCCATTTTCTTCGCAACTACCCAGTGAGACCCAGTAAGTTTGAATCCAAATCTGCCTTGAACTACCACGTTTCCAGTGCTCCACAGACTTACGTTGTCATTTTTATCTCCCTACAGCTACCAGAAGGAGTAACCTGCCTACCGACTATAATTGATTTGGGTGCTTGCAGTTGCTTCTTGGATTCCACCCTTGCTCAGAAGCTACATTTCCCCTCCGTATTAAGGACCATCATTTACAGATACGCTTGGCAGATGGCTCTCTCCCTCACTCTGGACTAGTCACGCAGGAGACTAGACCTATTCTTGCCACCACTGACTCTGGACATCAAGAACTCCTACAGCTAGACCTCATTCCTTCTCCCATGTTCCCCATTATATTGGGCCTCCCCTGGCTACAGGCACATCAACCATATATAAATTGGGTTAAGAAGGATGTCAGATTCACATCACCATTCTGCTCTCAACATTGTCTCACACCTGTTGCCGCTTCATGCTCTACCATAACAACTTCACCAGAGCATCTTCAACACGTTCCCTCTGTATATCTGGAGTTCAGGGACGTGTTTGAAAAACAACAGGCTGACCGTCTACCTCCTCATTGGCCTTATGACTGCCCCATTGATCTCCTGCCAGGCTCCGAAATCCCCTTTGGTCACATTTTTCCACTGTCGGAAACTGAGTTAAAAGCCCTCAAGGCTTACATTGACGAAAACCTAGAGAAACAGTTTATTCGTCCATCTTCCTCTCCCGCTGGAGCAGGAATCTTTTTCGCGGAAAAGAAAGATGGAATTCTAAGGCCCTGTATAGACTACCGGGAATTTAATAAAATAACCATTAAGAACAGATCCCCACTGCCCCTTATTCCCAAGCTTTTCCAATGCTTCCGGTCAGCTAAAATTTTCTCCAAACCTGACCTTCGGGGCGCCTATAACCTCATCCGGATCAGAGCGGGAGATGAGTGGAAGACCGCTTTTAGATCCAGATTTGGACATTACGAATACCTCGTAATGCCCTTTGGACAGCTACCTTTAGCACCTGGTCAACGATATTTTTCGTGAACATCTGGATGACTTCTTAGTTGTATACCTGGATAACATTCTCATCTTCTCTGCTTCCATTGAACTACACCGGGTCCATGTTAAAAAAGTTCTCACCATACTCAGGAACCACAAGCTGTACCTCAAGGCTGAAAAGTGTGACTTTGAGAAAACCACCGTACAATTTCTCGGTTTCATCATCTCCAATAGCAGAGTTGCTATGGATCCACAGAAGGTCAAGGCTATTCAAGAATGGCCAGCTCCAGGGGACAAGAAAGGGGTACAACGATTTATTGGGTTTGCCAATTTCTACAGAAGATTTATCACTGTAATTCTATCGTAGCGCCCACCACCAAACTTACACGTCAGGGTAACTGCTTTTCTTGGTCGCAAGAGGTCCAGGAAGCCTTAAAGCTTAAATCTGCATTTATCTCTGCACCTGTTTTGCGACACCCGGATCCAGCATTACCCTTCATATTAGAGGTAGACATCTCCGAGATAGCCACTGGGGCTATCCTATCTCAAAGACAAGGACTAAAGTCTCGGCTACACCCGGTAGCTTTCGCCTCTCGAAAACTGAGCCCTCCGGAGAGGAATTACGATGTTGGGGATAGAAAGCTACTAGCCATTAAATTTGCCATGGAGGAGTGGAGATACCTGTTGGAAGGGGCAGTTCACCCCGTCATGATTTTCACCGATCATAAAAATCTGGAGTACCTACAATTAGCAAAGCGTTTGAGACCCAGACAAGCCCATTGGGCTCTTTTCTTTACCAGATTTAACTTCCACATCTCCTACAGACCCGGCTCCAAGAATGGGAAGACTCTCTCCAGGATGTTCCCGGAAACCCCTCTTGTAACTGAGCCTAGTACCATCCTGTCCTCTCAAAATTTTCTTTTGCTCTCCCAGACTGACTTGCTAACCTCCCTTAAGGTGGCATCCAGGCACTGTTCTGACCAGGAAACTTCTTCTTTGGAAAGGCGTGACAAGCTACTCTGGTCCCGAGGCAAGATCTTCGTTCCTCCAGAAACCAGACATCTGGTCATATGCACTTTCCATGATCACAAATTAGCAGGTCACTTTGGGACTCGAAAAACTGCAGAGCTGGTCTCCCACTCCTTCTGGTGGCCAAGGTGGAGGCAGGACTGCAAGGCCTACGTCATGTCATCTACCCGTTGCCAGCGTAACAAGGGACCAAATACAAAAACTTGGGGGTTACTCAAACCACTACCCATTCCTGAACGACCGTGGGCAGAAGTCTCCATGGACTTCATTGTTGATCTACCTCCTTCTGGGGGCTTCACCACGATTCTGGTCGTGATTGACCGTCTCTCCAAGATGGCACACTTCCTGCCCATGGTGGGTACTCCTTCTGCTGCAGACACAGCCAACATTTTCTTTAAAGAGATAGTCAGGCTCAGGGGCGTGGCCGAGATGTGAAGGAGAGCAGACGTGTGCAGGCTCCGCCTCCGCTCCTACATTTATCCTGGCCTGATTTCCAGCACAGATTCCTCCTCTCAGCAACCGACTTTCAGACACCCTGGGGCGGAAGAAGGCACCCGACACCCCGAGGCCACCTCCGCTGTCTCCGGGTAAGCTCCGTTCGTCCTCGGTGACCAGAGACCGGTCCGCAGCGGCCATCTTGCCCACGAGGCCCCCCGCAGAGGAGATGTCGGCCGGCTCTCCAGCCTTCCCTAATCCATCGGCATCCCATGCCACCTCGCACGCGGAGCTCCTGGCGGCCATCAAGGAGGGTCGGGACTCAGTGATGGTAAAGATAGACCATCTTGTGGCTGATGTCAGCCTGATCCGGCATGACATGGACAAATTTAGGGCCCGAGTCACTGAGGCAGAAGGCCGCATCTCGCAGCTGGAGGACTCCACCAGGGCTGATTCCCAGAGACCTACATGCCTTACAGCTCCAGGTTAAAGCCCTGCAAGAGAAATCTATAGACACCGAACATAGGCTCAGGAGGAACAACATCAGGGTCCTGGGCCTCCCGGAAAAGGCGGAGGGCCTCAGGCCTGCAGAATTCACAGAAGCCTTCCTGATCTCCATTCTGGATTTGCCTGCCATGTCGCCTACGTTTGTGGTGGAAAGGGCCCACAGGGTCCCCCCCAAGCCACCAATTCCAGGGGCACCACCTCGGCCTTTCCTGCCTCGCCTGCTTAACTACAGGGACAGGGATCGGATCCTGGTGACTGCCAGGGAGAAGCGGGACCTGCTCTACAATGGGGTCAAGATCATGCTGTTTCCTGATTACTCCCCTGAGATTCAACATCATCGCCGCACCTTTACAGAGGTACGGAGACGCCTGAGAGACCAAGGCCTCAAGTTCAGTCTACTCTATCCCAGCAAGCTGCGGGTGATTGATGGGGACCGCACGCTCTTCTTTATGGACCCGGAGGCGGCTA
Organism: Rana temporaria; assembly: GCF_905171775.1. Taxonomy (NCBI): domain Eukaryota; kingdom Metazoa; phylum Chordata; class Amphibia; order Anura; family Ranidae; genus Rana; species Rana temporaria. Next base: position 86,262,910 of record NC_053499.1, on the reverse strand, counting down.
TGTCGTGGTTGGATGGTCGCTAATGGACTTCACTTTGTGGAAAGTATCTCTGTTTGATGTACTGATTTCTACCCTTTACTTTATTGCTGCCACTTGTTCCCTCCTGGTGGCCCTGACGTGGCCCCTCTGCTACAGCAAGTTGTTCCTGTTTTTTCCCTTTATTTTTTCCTTTTATATTTTATTTCTTGTCATTTCTTGCTAGCCTTTTTCGTTATGGCCGCTGTTGCCTCTACCCCCCCTTGCCCATTACTGACTGGTGTGAGGTGGCTGGCGCGTCCTCGAGGGGCCGCCCCTGGCCTGGGGACCGAGATCCGTTTAACTTCCTTTTGTTTCTGACACTCTGATTCGTTCATGCTGGAGAATCCTGCCGGACACTGTCATGAGGAGATCTGTTGCTCAGTGCACTGTCCAAGACGCACACTACCTCGGTTCACGGACGCAGTAGCATTCCAGGACTGCTACCCCCCCCCTGTTTTTTCCCCTTTTGTTGTGTCCTTTTTCTGGATCCCGGATGCTGACTGATAGGTAATTTGCTCTACACCATCGTCCGGCTGCTGAAGCGGGCGACCTGGCGCCTGCCGTGTAGGGCCCCTAGTTTCGGGGCCTATTTACACTGTGTTTTGTATACTGTTGGGGAGAGAAACTATTCCCACCCCCCTAACCATTGTTGGAGGGATGGGACATAGTAGGATAGGCACCCTGTGCCTGGGAAGTTTGTTTCTTTTTATGTTAGCTATGTTTTTTCTGTTCACTGTTCTTTTCTGTTTTCTAAATGTTATATGCTCAAGTGCTGTCAGTATGCAATGCAATGTGTTTGGGGTCTTACACCCTGGGACACCCCAGGAGCAGCATCTACATAGATATCCTTTCTTTTTTCTTGCCCCCCCAACCGGATGGCTGACCGCTCACCTGACTCCTTTACCATTCTTTCTTGGAATGTCAGAGGCCTTAACTCTAAGTTCAACCAAGCCCTCCTCTTTCAGTACCTGAAATTGAACTCGCCCCAGCTCATTCTCCTCCAGGAGACTCACCTTATGGGCAGCAAGATCCTGACTCTTAAGAAGCCCTGGATACAGCGTGCAATACATGCCACATATTCTACATATGCTAGGGGTGTATCGATCCTAATTCACAAAAATTTTCCATGTGTGGTTGAGGAGGTCCGCACGGACCCCCTAGGTAAATATGCGATACTGGTTTTCACGCTCTGGGCACAGAGGTATATCATTGTCAACCTGTACATCCCCCCCCCCCCCCCCCGTTTTCGCCTGCTCTGTTATATGATGTGCTTGAAAAGGTCACACCCTTCTGCCCAGGGAAGGTTTTGGTAATGGGTGATTTTAATGCCACTTTGTCCCCTGACCTGGATAGGCCTACGCCGCCCAAGCATAGGTGTGTGGACCTGCCAGCCTGGACATCCTACAGACTTTCAACGACTTTTACAAGACTCTGTATTCTTCTGGCCTCCCCGCAGATTTCTGGCCTGAGATGCTAAGTGATCTGCTGGATCCGTTGGCGCTCGGCTGGCTCTCCGACCAGGGTATCAAGGGTCTTCGGGTGGGTCTGCTGGAGGAGAGGGTGGCCCTGTATGCGGACAACATGCTACTCTTCCTTAACGACGCGGGTCCCTCGCTGCGGGGTGCACTGACTGTCCTGGACACGTTTGCCTCGGTCACTGGACTCCGGGGTGAATTGGTCCAAGTCCCTACTCTTTCCGATTGACCAGGCGGCCAGGTCCACCTCCCCTACATGCGGAGGTCGGGTCCGCTCGGGGAGCGATCCGGGACCACGGCGCGGCTATTTGTTTATAGCCACTCCGTCGCGATCGCTCCCCGGAGCTGAAGAACGGGGAGAGCCGTGTGTAAACACGGCTTCCCCGTGCTTCACTGTGGCGGCGCATCGATCGCGTCATTCCCTTTATAGGGAAGACACGATCGATGACGTCATTCCTACAGCCACACCCCCCTACAGTTGTAAACACATACTAGGTGCACCCTAACTCCTACAGCGCCACCTGTGGTTAACTCCCAAACTGCAACTGTCATTTTCACAATAAAGAATGCAATTTAAATGCATTTTTTGCTGTGAAAATGACAATGGTCCCAAAAATGTGTCAAAATTGTCCGAAGTGTCCGCCATAATGTCGCAGTCACGAAAAAAATTGCTGATCGCCGCCATTAGTAGTAAAAAAAAAAAAATTAATACAAATGCAATAAAACTATCCCCTATTTTGTAAACGCTATAAATTTTGCGCAAACCAATCGATAAACGCTTATTGCGATTTGTTTTACTAAAAATAGGTAGAAGAATACATATCGGCCTAAACTGAGGAAAAAAAATGTTTTTATATATGTTTTTGGGGGATATTTATTACAGCAAAAAGTAAAAAATATTGCATTTTTTTCAAAATTGTCGCTCTATTTTTGTTTATAGCGCAAAAACTAAAAACCGCAGATGTGATCAAATACCACCAAAAGAAAGCTCTATTTGTGGGGAAAAAAGGACGCCAATTTTGTTGGGGAGCCACGTCGCACGACCGCGCAATTGTCTGTTAAAGCGACGCAGTCCCGAACTGTAAAAACACCTTGGGTCTTTAGGCTGCATATTGGTCCGGGGCTTAACTGGTTATTTACCTTTTCCGCCATTCCCCACAGTGGGTGCCCAAGTCCTTTTTTCGAAAGCTGAACCAAATTTTATCCTCTTTCATTTGGGGCCCCTCCCCGCCCAGATACCGGCTAACAACACTAATGAGGCAGCGGATGCAGGGTGGCATGGCATTTCCGGACTGCTATAAATACTACTTAGCCACGCAGTTGGTGGCTGCGGCCATATGGGACGAACGCTTCCAATGTGCTGGAGGCTTCGGTGGTTGGCTCGCTGGAGGCCCTCCGGCTCTTGCTTTACTGGGGCCCCTGTGCTTCGTACCCTTTGACCCCCTCCATGCTTACCACCCTGCGGGCGTGGCGAACTGGTCTAGCCATTGAAAAGTGCAAACCCACCGAAATTTCTCCGAATGCCACAATTTGGATTAATCCTAGCCTACCCCACTTCTATAAGATTTTAGACCCCCTTGCATGGTCGAAGTATGGCATTAAACTTGTCTCACACATTGTTTCACAGAACGCATTAATACCCTTTTTTGACCTCTCTTCCACGTTTAACTTACCCCAGCATTATCTTTTTAGATATCACCAGCTGTCGCATGCTTTCACAGCTCAGTTCCCGCTGTCGTCCTGCATCGTGGCCCAGTCGGAGTTGCAGAGAAGACTTAAGTTTAATTGTGATGCAAAACCCACCTCGCATCTGTACTCGTACTTGCTCTTTGTGTCTCTCCCTCCTCTGGATGGGCTGCGATCCTGATGGCAGAGTGATATCCCCACATTAGACACGGACGACTGGGATGAGGTCTGGGATCTCCCTTTTCGCACACTTGTCTCTATTAGAGACAGGTTGGTGCAATATAAGATAGAGCATACTTCACCCCGCACAGGCTTCATAAGATGAACCCGGCACAATCCCCGGAATGCTGGAGGTGTAGCGCCTCCCCTGGCGACTTCTCCCACATCTTCTGGCGGTGCCCTGAGGTGCAACAGTACTGGGAGATGGTGCTGGACATGATCAATAAGGTTGCAGTGACCCAGCTGCCAATGGTGATGGAGGTGTGTCTTTTGGGAATAGTTGAGAACGTTGTCCCGACCTCCGTAAAACGCACTTTGGTCAGCCTATTGCTTTTCTACGCATGCAAAAATATTGCTATGCATTGGAAGAAACCCACACCCCCCTCCCTGGTGCAGTGGAGGCGCCTGGTGAACACCAGCCTTCCCATGTACAGAGACATGTATATTAATCGTGGCTGTCCGCTGAAGTACGACAAGGTTTGGAGTGCTTGGCTGGCAGAGTCTGAGACTGCTGGCTGAAAATGTATGCTTGGAGTCACTGATCTGAACTCATTAGCATAAAAAAGTCTCTAAAATCATTGTAATTCCTGTGCGTTGATATACTCCTGAAGTGTCCAAACAAAGATCTTCACATACAGGTCTCCCTTAGGAGTTCTACTCACCAGATGCCTATGGTGTAATCAGCCTTGAGAACTCCTGTGATCCTGCTGGGTTCCTTCAAATGGTATGCCTAGGATGTGTCCTGGAAAACTCTAAGTATCTTTCCTCCTATTATCAGCGTCTCTCGGTGGAGTGGATGGATAATCAAGGGCAGAGTATCATCATGGAAAAATAAGCATAGGAAAGGAACATAGTGTGATATTGCTTTTTATTTAAACCAAGCCCCTCACAAAATGTAATGCTTACAATGTAATAGAAGAAAACAGGCACATCAGATGTTAGGACTTTTAGCTCACGTAGCTATGTTGCTTGTCAGCTCAGCTCCAGCTGACAAGTTTCTCATTCTATACAACTGCTGTCTGTATGGGTGTAGACTCGTCGTGTAGCCACGCCCTGACGCGTTTCGGGATTGGCTCCCGTCTTCACATGGCGTGGCTACACAACGCTGGCTCCGAATTTAAATAGGCAGCCAGCGTTGTGTAGCCACGCCCTCTGAAGATGGGAGCCAATCCCGAAACGCATCAGGGCATGGCTACACGACGAGTCTACACCCATACAGACAGCAGTTGTATAGAACAAGCAACTTGTCAGCTGGTGCTGAGCTGACAAGCAACATAGCTACGTGAGCTAAAAGTCCTAACATCTGTGTTCAGGAACACAGATGAAGATCAGTCAGCAAAGCACAAGAGCCCAGACTCCCTTTAAATAGGCTGTCTGGTGCCAAACGGGATTAGGCTTGTACGTGCACACGCATGCTCGCGTCGGCTATGTGCTTGAGCACGTCTGTGTGCAAAACGTCTCACAGGAGTTCCCCGACAGTGTCTCTCACCAGGGGGGAAGCTGATCCTCCACATCAATAATCCTGCTTTCTGCAGCTGTGGTTCTCTCCCTGATCTTCTGTATAGCATGCCCTATCAGAGAGACCTTAGATTCCAGCCCCCCCAAAACGTTCTTGCAGTGTATTAACAGAGGCTGTGCATTTATTAACAGCTTTCAGGATCTCTTCCAGTGTGGGCTGAGCAGGTCCCCCACTATCCTCATCCTGCTCCTCCACCTGGTCTGCAGAGAGAGTTGGGGCTGTGCACTCGGGAAAGCCTTCCTCCATATTCTTCTGTGCAGTGGGTTCCCCCCCCCCCCCCCGATCTCTCACTCCTCAGCCTGCTCAGCAATGTGCAGGGAGCCTGCCAGTTTCTGGGTATAGTACCTAATATCTGTATAGAGGGGTCAGCGCTGGCACCCTTAAGGGTTTTGGGAGGTTTACTCACTCCGTCCTTTGCTTTGGAGCCACGCAGCAGCAGTCCCCCGATTGCGCCATTTTAGAGCCCCGGACGCTGTCCGTCTTCTTTGCCCTTTCCCCTCAAGCCCATCTTGTAATCGCCAGTTTGAACAGCACAGTGGGTTCCCCTCGGGTTCCGCTACCGGATTGTAGCCTTTAGGCAGAGTAATGAAGTCGGAAACAGGGTAAACTCAGGGTAACGAATGGGAGCTCTGTGAGGAAGCTGCCTCTCACATGCCGATCCACTAATGCCAGTGCTCAGCTGGCTGACCTGCAAAAGGAATTTAACCTGCCCAAGAACCGCCTAATCTGTGACATGCCCACCAGGTGGAACTCAATGTTTGCCATGCAGCAGCGGCTGCACAGGCAGCAGAGGGCCATTAATGGGCACAGTACTTGTTGCCGAGAATGTGTTTCCAGCACGACAGCATCACGCTGATTCTCGGCGACAGTGTGCCGACATCTCGCACTCGCTGGAATAGACAAAGCACATTCCAGCGAGCGCGTCATAGAGGCGATGGGAGATCTGACTTGGATTCCCGCCAATTCTAGCTGCGGCGTTTGGTATGAATCCTGAGAGGGAGAACTCCACGCCAAATTTTAAATAAAAAACTGTCATGGGTTCCCCCCCCAGGAGCATACCAGGCCCTTAGGTCTGGTATGGGTTGCAAGGAGACCCCCCCTACGCCGAAAAACCGACGTGGGGGGTCCCCCCACAATTCATACCAGACCCGTATCCAAAGCACGCTACCCGGCCGGCCAGGAAAGGAGTGGGGACGAGCGATCGCCCCCCCCTCCTGAGCCGTGCCAGGCCGCATGCCCTCAACATGGGGGGGTTGGGTGCTCTGGGGCAGGGGGGCGCACTGGGATGATCAGGGATGCATGCACTGTCCTGTTACCATTTGAGGAGGCCACGAGGATAGTGAGCAGTGACAGTGCATGCATCAGTGACACTGTTCCTCTTGTCCACCTGTTGGAGCACACGCTGCGTGGAATAATGGACAGGGCACTTGAGGCAGAACAGAGGGAGGAAGAGGGGGACTTCCTTACCTCTCAAGGTCTCCTTTATCCAGACAGTGTTCCTACTGGCCCACCGATCACACAGGAAGAAGAGGAGGAGGAGGATTGTGTCAGCATGGAGGTGGAGCCTAGCACTCTGCATCAGCAGCAGTCTTCAAGGGGTCATTTACAGTCCCATAAAACCTATGGACTTGTACGTGGCTGCGGATCATGTCGTCCTTAGTGAGCGAGAGAACTCTGGACCGAATGCCTCAGCAAACCTAATTTTTATGCCCCTGTTTAATAGGGGCGTGTAATTAAAATTTTAGCTGTAATACTTTGCAGCAGGGCTCAATCCTGCGCTCAAATTATAGTATCTGTGAGGTGTTGCAGTGTTGTGGCACAAGTACCAGTGCCTAAGGCCCAATTTTTCTGCCCCTGTTTAACAGGGGCATGTAATTACAATTTTTGTGAGGGCTTACAGTGTTGTGGCAACACCAACACCTAAGGCCCAAATTTCTGCAGAGTACATAGGGCAGGCCCCTACTTTCAAACATCCGACTCCTACTTACAAATGGAGGGAGACAAAAGGAAGTGAGAGGAAATCTACCCCTAGGAAGGGAAATTCTCTCCTGTAAGAGTTAATATGGGGAAAAACGTGTCTCCTCTCCACTGATGCTTTATCACCAATCCTTGTTTCCCTTAAAACCCCAAATGCTTCGAGGGGGGTTTCAAGGGGGAAGGGAGACATGAGCGAGAAATAAAAGTATGGAGAACGGGACCTCTACCTCCATGTGCGCATAACCTACTCCCCCATTTGATATGCCTTTCCTCCAAAGGGAGGGAAGTCGGAGGCGTATTTCTTGATTTTTATTTATTTATATATTTTTTTATGCGTGCGGGACTGGGTAGACCCACGAGCGGAGGGATCTCCCGTGTACACACGAATATATTTTTGATACCTTCCGTGATCACAGGTAGGAACCGGAACACGGAAGGGAAGAGGGGGAAAGGGAGGGGAAGGGAAAGATCCCCACCCCTGTACCCCCCCTGTTTTTTTTGTCTCCCTGCCTACATCTCCTCTTGTCTTTTGAAAAAGGCTGATATATCAAGATGACTAAAATAACATTGACATCGTACAATGTGAAAGGTTTGAAACTACCAGAAAAACCTACCAGAAAAACGTTGCAAGTTATATTCGGAATTCAGGAGACTTGGCTCTCATATTTTATTTCTCCAAGAGACACATTAAAAAAAAAATCCCAAAGTTGGGAAATTATAGATATCCCATGGTGTATCATAGTGCATCACAGACCTCAAACGCAAAAGAAGTAGCAATTATGATATCAAGCCAGCTAGCATGGAAAGAAATAAAGACAATTACAGATGAGGAGGGGTGGTTATTGATTGTAAAGGGTTTATTATATGATCAAAAGGTTACCCTGGTGAATATTTACATGCCCAATGAGGGTCAAGTAGCAGCTTTGGAGAGGTATATGAATGTAATACATCAAAATAAGGAGGGAATCTTGTTGATGGGAGCAGATCTAAATATGGCACTAGATCCAACTGTAGATGCCTCAAGGGGAACTTCCCACTTGTCGTATATAAAATTACGAAAAGCAAAAAGAATGCTTCAGGAGTTGCAGGTAAGAGACAGCTGGAGAACTTTACATGTGCATGATAGAGATTATACTTTTTTTTCAGCAAAACACAAAACTTATTCAAGGATAGATTATGTCTTTGTATCTCAAAGTGCGCTGCAATGTATTAGGGAGACCTCCATAGGTTCATTTACGATCTCAGATCACGCACCATCTAATTGCGTTATAGAATGGGGGAACCCGCTACCCGAGAATGGCAGTGGAAGATCAACGAAACCCTTCTGAAAGAACCAGAATGGGAGACACAGCTAGCACAGGAATTAACATTGTTTTTTCTAACAAACAAATCAGGGGAAGTGTCAACTTTCTGTATATGGGAAACACATAAATGCTATATAAGAGGTATACTTATATCGGCAGGAGCACGTAGAAAACGACAACAGGAGGCTCAATTAAAATCTTTGCTTGGAGATATTAAGAGTTGGAGACTCTGCATAAGAAATCGCAGACACTCCAGAGAGAAGGAACTAACCAGTTTGCGAGAGGAATTAAATGCGCGGTTAACAGACAAAGCAAAAAGAGCAATGACCCGGGGTAGACGATCTTTTCATGAATTCGGGAATAAGCCTAGCAGGATGATGGCCAATGCATTAAAAGCAACAAGGACACAAAATTATATAGAACGTATTAAAACGCAGGGAGACGCATTGGTAAATTCATCTCAGGCAATTGCGAAGGCGTTCCGAGATTATTATGTTGGCCTATATCAATTGGATGCGCGAGATCAGGGAGGCAGGGTATGTAAAGTAGAAGAGGCTGGGGCATATATAGAAGCCTCAGAGATGCCTAGATTGACGGACAAAGAAGCAGAAGACATTGACGGCCCAATAACTATTGAGGAATTTCTGGAGGCCTCAATAGAAGGGCAAATAATACCAGTAGAAACGTTGATGGCCCATATAACAGTGATACATAAAGAGGGGAAAGACCCGGCTCAATGTTCAAGTTACCGTCCAATTTCACTGCTAAATGTGGACCTAAAGATCTTTGCAAAAATACTCTCAACCAGATTATTACCATTTATACCTACTTTAATACATTCTGATCAGGTAGGATTTACGCCAGAAAGGGAAGGTAGGGAGAATACGCAGAGTTATAAGTAGGGTTGAGCGAACCCGAACTGTAAAGTTCGGGTTCGTACCAAATTTTATTTTTTTTTGGACCCGAACCCGAATAATTTGCTGAAAGTTTGGGTTCGGGTTCGGAGTTCGGCTATGTAATGGCACTGCACAAAGTGTCATTTCTGAAAGGAAAAAAAGTCATTTAAAACCGGCTTTGCGGCTATAATGAATTGTCGGCTTTGCGGCTATAATGAATTGTCAGCTTCGGCAATTCAGAGAGGTTTCATTCATAAAAAAAAAAAAAAAAAAAAAATCGTGTGGGGGTCCCCCCAAATTCAATTACCAGGCCCTTCAGGTCTGAAATGGATATTAAGGGGAACCCCGCCGTCAATTTAAGAAAAAAATGACGTGGGGTTCCCCCCAAATATCCATTCCAGACCCTTTAGGTCTGGTGTGGATTTTAAGGGGAACTCCACCCCAAATTTAAAAAAAAAAATTGCGTGACGTTTCCCCCAAAATCTACACCAGACCCTTATCCGAGCATGTTAACCTGGCCGTCCGCAGAAAAGAGGGGGGGGATAGTGCAGCCCCCCCTCTCCTGAACCGTACCAGGCCACATGCCTCAACATGGGGAGGATGTCCCCATGTTGATGGGGACAAGGGCCTCATCCCCACAACCCTTGCCCGGTAGTTGTGGGGGTCTGCGGGCGGGGGACTTATCAGAATCTGGAAGACCCCTTTAACAAAGGGGACCCCCAGATCCTGGCCCCCCCTATGTGAATTGGTAATGGGGTACACTGTACCCCTACCATTTCACGAAGGAAGTGTAAATTCTTGTAAAAAAAACAGACACCGTAGAAAAAAGTCCTTTATTAATAAAAAAAAAAAAATAATCCACTCTCGATCCGGCTCCCCGGTCCAACGTTGTCTGTATCTAGCGACGGGTGATCTTTCCGGTCCAGCGATGAGAAATCCGTCCATCCAGAGCAGCGGCTGGAGTTTTGACATTTCTTATATAGGGGAGGCGGGGCCACCCATCACGTGACCCAGTCCCCCTCTGACGCACACTCTGCTACGTCACTGGGAAAGCCCAGACATTCCCCTTGCGTCAGAGGGGGCAGGGTCACGTGACGGGTGGCCCCGCGCCACGTCATTCGGCTGGGCTGTAGGGGAGGTGGGCCACCCGTCACGTGACCCCGCCCCCTCTGATGCAAGGGGAATGTCTGAGCTTTCCCAGTGACGTAGCAGAGTGTGCGTCAGAGGGGGACGGGGTCACATGATGGGTGGCCCCGCCTCCCCTATATAAGAAATGTTAAAACTCCGGCCGCGTCATTCGGCTGGGATGTTTCCAGCGGAGAGAGAAGGTCGGCGGTGCTGCTCTGGATGGATACATTTCTCATTGCTGGACCGGAAAGATCACCTGTCGCTGGATACAGACAACGTTGGACCGGGGAGCCGGATCGAGAGTGGATTTTTTAAATTTATTTTTTTTATTAATAAAGGACTTTTTTCTACGGTGTTTGTGTGTTTTTTTTACAAGAATTTACACTTCCTTCGTGAAATGGTAGGGGTACAGTGTACCCCATTACTAATTCACATAGGGGGGCAGGATCTGGGGGTCCCCTTTGTTAAAGGGGTCTTCCAGATTCTGATAAGCCCCCCTCCTGCAGACCCCCACAACCACCGGGCAAGGGTTGTGGGGATGAGGCCCTTGTCCCCATCAACATGGGGACATCCTTCCCATGTTGAGGGCATGTGGCCTGGTACGGTTCAGGAGAGGGGGGCCGCACTCTGTCCCCCCCTCTTTTCTGCGGCCGGCCAGGTTAACGTGCTTGGATAAGGGTCTGGTGTGGATTTTGGGGGGAACTCTAGTATTAGTATCCACAGACGCAGAAAAAGTGTTCGAAAGAGTTGACTGGTCCTTCCTAAATGCGACCGTACAACATATAGGGCTGAAAAGGGGGATGCAGAATTGGGTTACGAGTCTATACTCTTCTCCCAAAGCCAGAATTAAGATAAATGAAATACTTTCAGAGCCCTTTATTATGAAGAATGGAACACGTCAGGGATGCCCATTGTCTCTGATTATCTTTATTTTGACACTGGAGTCATTTCTCAGAACAATAAGGGCCAATTCAGACATTGGAGGCATCAGAGTGAAGGGAAGGGAACATAAAGTGGCTGCATTTGCGGACGATCTGCTGTTTTTTTAACCCGCCCAGCTCTATCTTTGCCGTCATTAATGGCTGAAATGGATAAGTATGGAAGATTGCCTAATTTTAAGGTTAACTATAACAAATCGGAAGCAATGGGCATCGAGACGAGTACAGTACTACAACAACAGCTATCAATTTTTTTGCCTTTAGATGGACATATTCTCATGTAAGTTACCTCGGGACAAAAATACCCAATAGATTAAATAGGATATTTGAATTGAATTTTGTGCCCCTGGTCCGACAGATTAAATTAGATCTACAGAAATGGGATAAGGAGGTGTTTACGTGGTTTGGTAGAATCAACATAATCAAAATGAATGTAATGCCAAGATTGCTATACCTTTTACAGACCTTGCCTATCAAGATCCCGGTGGGATACTTGAGAGAGTTGAGAGGAAGATTGGCAAGGTTTGTATGGGCCGTAAAACCTGCTAGAATTTGCAGAGATATTTTGATCTTACCAAAAGAAAAAGGTGGAGTAGGGCTTCCGGACCCAGAGGGGTATTATGAGGCAATACATCTAGGAAGAGTGTTGGACTGGTGTGCACGACAAAAAGAAAAACCATGGGTACATGGACAGGCAATAGTGGAGGTACCCCTGGAGGGATTAATTTGGCTAAAAAACACGATAATACCGCAAGCAGCAAAGCAACATCCGACAGTAGGAGCGACACTTAGGGTAGCTAAAAGGATACTTAAAAAAGTTGAGACATCCAACCTGTTGAACCTGATGACTCCTATCCTGGGTAATCCAGAGTTTGAAATGGGACTAAAGGATAAAAATGTTATGACTCTAAATCGTCAGGGTAAAAATAGACTGATACATTTCATGGTAGATAATCATGTAATATCCAGAGAAGAGTTGGATTGTGAGTTTGGAGAAAGTTTTGACTTTTTCAGGAGAATGCAGTTAAATGCATTTCTCAGATTAATCTCTATGTGAACTAGAGAAATAACTACACCATTTAAGTTTGAAAACCTATGCTTGAAAGGAGAGTCAGTGAGACATGCAATATCGACATTATATACCTTGGTGATCGAGTTGAAGGCCCCACAGAACCTTTGGTTACATACAGGCATGGGAAAGAGAGATGGGGGTCACTTTTTCAGAAGCACAAAAAAATAAGATATTTAGGTACACACATAAGGTGTCAATAGCAACGAGGTACAAAGAGGGAAGTTATAAGATTTTGAGCAGGTGGTATAGAACCCCAGAAGTATTGAATCGGATATATCCACAGACCTCAAATCTTTGCTGGCGATGTCAAGAGACTGTGGGCACTATGATACACATTTTTTGGGAATGCCCAAAAGTAAGGAATTTCTGGCAAATGGTATTAGAAACAATAGAGGAAATTATAGATGTGTCACTTAGAGATAATCCAGCTGCCTGCCTGCTCTTTGATATGCCTCTATCAGCGGAAACATTTAGAAATTCACTGCTGAGACATTTGTTATCAATGGCAAAAGCATGCATCCCTGCTCTCTGGAAAAGTAATGTTTCTCCAAGCAAAGCACAATGGATGGCAAAAATAGCAGAAGTACAACTAATAGAAAACCTTACAATGAGTATGAAAGAGTAGGAGGACAAGCATCGGCAGATATGGGCTCCATATATCGCATACAGGGAGCGGATGGGATGAGGAGAGAGGGTGGAGGAAGAGACCAACAGGAAGGAAAGAGCTAAAAAGGGGAAGAGGGGAGGAGAAGGAGAGAGAGGGGGAATTGTTTTTGGTTCCTTTTCTTTCTTTTTTATTTTTTTTATGCTTTCTAATCTAAAGATTAAACCGATACTCTCGGTTTATTTCTTTCTTGGGGGGGAGGGAAGTAAGTAGTGGAAGGGTTAGAAGGATAGCTAAATCACAAGGATATAACTAAGGATAGAGCTAAAATAATATAAGTTCATAGATTAAGTAGAAACAGGAGATAGGAGAAATTAAATATGATTAAGAGTAAAATAAGCAGAATATATGCATAAGATGGTTTATTTGTAAAGATGTATGTGTATCTTTGTGGAAAAAAAAAAACTTTAAAATAAAGAATTGAAAACCCCAAATTTACAAAATCCAATTGTCATTGGGACAGAAAGTGAGATAAAATCTTCTGAACAGGTGCACAAACAGCAAAACAAATGTTACAGGAGTGATAAACCTTCCCTATGTTTTCCAAAAAGCTTAAAAATAGGGGGCCAGATTCACGTAGAGCGGCACATATTTAGATCGGCGTAGCGCATCTCTGTTACGTTACGCCGGTTAAATTTCGTGACGCAAGTACCGTATCCACAGAGTATTTGCGCCCAAATTTGCGCCCAAATTTGCGCCAGCATAACGTAAATTCCGAGGCTTAAGATGGGGTAATTGAAAGTGGGAAGGAAGTGGGCGTGCTCCATTGAAATGAGCCGTGACCCCATGCAAATGAAAGGCCGGCCGTACTGCGCATGTGCGCATGATTATGCACCTCACTGGGCATGCTCAGAACTCGGCCCGGCGCAATCAGTGACATAGGAACTAGGCCCGGCGTACTTAGTGAGATACGCCCTGTGTATAAATAGGCCCAGACAAACGCCCTTCCATTGCAAAAGTACATCCATGTGTTTCCCTTCCTGAAGCAAGGTGCTTTTGTTCTGTTGTCTGTTGGTGTTTGTTGGTTAGTGTAGTAGTGTTATAGTAAAGATTTATTGGAGTAGGAGATTGTATTAGCTGTTTGTATTAGCTGTCTGTTTGTGCTGTTTGATTTTGTTGTCTTGTTTGTGCTGTTTGATTTTGGTGTCTGGTATTTGCTGTCTGATTTTGGTGTCTGTTTGTTCTGTGTCTGTTTGTTCTGTCTGATTTTTGTGTCTGTTTGGTGCCGAGTATTTGGTGGTGATATGGCACCAAAGAGGAGAAAGCTAAACTTCTCTGTTCGGGAGAAGCAAATCCTTGCTAGGGCGATCACCCGACATGGGAGATTTTTGCATGGCCCTGAGAGCCGGGACATCACCCTGGCCAGGAAGAAGGCGATCCTCCAGGAGATTACTGATGAGATCAATGCGGGGGGGGGGGGGAGACGAGGACCGTCAGTGGGATTGCAAAGAAGATCAATGATCTGAGGAGCCTGGTCTGTGATAAGCTGGCCAAGATTACAGCACATGCCAGGGGCACTGGAGGGGGACCACCTTGCACCATCAGGTGGACTGATGAGGAGCGTGCAGTGGCCCAGTGCTTCCACAGCCAGCAAGTGGTGGGCCTGCCTGGCTTTGACTCCGATGAGGCCGTGAGGACAGGTAAGTTATTTTGTTTTTTCTATCTGGCGAGTAGCATGTGTGGGGGGGGGGAGGGAATATGTGCCAAGTGTGTGGATCCTCCAACCTGTGTATGTTTTGTGTCATCCACAGATGGCCAGGAGAGTGCTGGGCCATCTGGCCAGTCTGCTCCATCCCCCGGACATCAGGCTGCTGAAGAGCCCCACGAAAGGCAGGAGTCCTCAGGGGAGTGGCCACAACTCACCTCACGTGGAGGTTGAGGGGGAGGAGGATGAGGGGGGGAGGTTGAGGAGGATCAGCTTGACATTGCCAGTGAAATACTTCAGGTTTTGGATGAGGTGGCTGGTGGCTGGCAGCAGTCAGGCCTCCATCAGGGGTAGCCCCTCCCACTCCTCCCCCAACAGGGCTCCCCCCCAGGGGGCTCCCCTCCTCCCAGGCCACAAGCCTCATCTGCAGGAGGGACCAGGCCCGTCAGACCCACCATCTGGGTCAGGTCACCCAGACTTTGGCCCAGATTGAGGACAGCCTGGTCTCCATAAAAGACTCCGTGAATGATGTGGGCACAAACTCATTGGCGTACATAAATTGCTTTTGCGACCTGCAGACCGCCACAGCAGGCGTGGCCCTGGAGGTGAATGCCCTGACCCAGGCTGTCCAGGCCAATACCCAGGCTGTCCAGGCCAATACGGCAGCCCTCACTGTGGGCCTGAACAGAATAGCCGTGGCCTTGGAGGGCAAGCCAGCAGGTGGACAGACACCAGGGGAGGCTCCTCCTTCCCCTGCTTCCCCCCCCCATGAGTCTCCCCTGAGGACCCGTGGCTGTGGCCGGCCCAGGCGTAGCTCACACCGTCGTTAATTTGGGATGTGCTTTTGATTTAATTTTTTCTTATTTTTTAGGGATTTGTACTGTGATTATGATTTGTTTTATGTGTGTGAATGATGTATGAATGTGGGGGTGACATTCCTGCCAGAAAAGGGGTGTCACCCTCATTTTTTGTGGAGTAGGGATCCTCAGGACCAGGGAGAAGTGATCCCAGGTCCATGTGAATGGTGTATGAATGTACAGTGACATAATTGGAGCCTTGGCGGGGCGTTGCTGCTCCCTAGTACCGTGCGGTGTACTTCGGTCTAATCCAATTCGATGTGGATGTGGGGTGTGTGTGCTAGGGACCACAGTGGTGTGCATGCGTGCATTCTTATTGTGCCATGATTATTGTGTGTGTTTACTGTGCAAAGGTGCCTTCTGTGAGGCGTCTCCTGGCTGCTGTTCCCTCAGTAGACCGGGTAGAGTTGGTCAGGGGGGGGAATGTCTGGTTCGGGGGTCAGGTCCTCAAGTATGTCAATCTCCAGGCCCCTTCTCACTGCGAAGTTGTGCAGCATGCAACATGCACCGATGATCTGGCACACAAAGTTTGGGGAATACAACAGGGTACCCCCAGACTTATTCAGGCATCGGAAACGGGACTTCAGGAGGCCAAAGGTGCGCTCCACCACTGCACGGGTAAGTATGTGTGCAGGATTGTAGTTTTCCTCTCCTGGGGTTTGGGGGTTCCGGAATGGAGTCATGAGATGGGGTCCAAGTGCATATGCAGAGTCACCTGGAAGGGAAAAGACAGGAGGATGTTAGTCGTGCATGTGCCCCTCGTGATGTCTGCATCATGGGGGGGGGGGGGGACAGTCATGCCTGACACCCATGTCACTCACCAACCAGCCAGCTGTCCCCATACATGTTCTGTTCAAATTCTCTTGGGATGTTGCTTTGACGGTATATGTAGCTGTCATGGCTGGACCCGGGGTGTTTGGCACGGACATGGCATATGAGGTATTGGGCATCGGCTATCACCTGTACATTGATGGAATGCCAGTGCTTCCGATTGCGGTACATGTGCTCTGTCTCATGGGGGGAGTGTAGTGCCACATGTGTGCAATCAATGGCCCCCACGGTGCGTGGGAATCTGGCAATTCTATAGAAATCTGTCATTGTCTTCATCCGCAGGTCCTCCTGGGTAGGGATGAGCCGAACATACCCGGGTTCGGTTCGCACCAGAACGTTCGAACAGACCACGGGTTCGCGCGAACATTTAGAACCCCATTGAAGTCTATGGGACTCGAACGTTCGAATTCGAAAACGCTAATTTTAAAGACCAATATTCAATTTAATGTTGGAAAACGTCTTTCAGAACCCGGGTCTTGCACCAGGGAACATGTATCAATGGAAAAAAAAACTTTTAAAAACTGACGTTTTTTCCGGAGCAGCGATTTTAATGATGCTTAAAGTGAAAAAAAAAAAAAAGAAAAATTCCTTTAAATATCACACCTGCTGTGTGTCTATATTAGTGGCACATGTTTATAAATGTCCCTGCACAACATGAAATTATTATAAGAAAAAAGTAATTTAATACTGCTTGCACAAGTGCTGTGTGGCAACAATATCTCGATTTTAGGGGTGGTGGGGGGCCATTATTTTTTTGTGAAAGCAAAATTGTAGAAAAAAGGGCACCCCTCAAACATACTGTAATTGGAGCGCAACAAAGAGCCACGTGCAAAGTATTGCATCAAAAATTGTTATTAGGCGCCCTTGTTACACAGGGGCACAAAAATAGTGCCTTAGGCACAACACAACACTGCAACCCCTCCCAATAACTGTAATTGGAGCACAACAAGGAGCCACGTGCAAAGTATTGCATCAAAAATTGTTATTAGGCGCCCCTGTTACACAGGGGCACACAAATTAGGCCTTAGGCACTGGTGGCGGAGCCCAGAAAAACAAAATTTCTTACTAGCTATCAGCAAGAAAAGTGAGGAGGAGAAGGATATTCCATCAGCAGCATAACAGGACAGTCACTCAGCATCAGCATACGCAGTCTCAAAGGGATCTGACTTTTCAACAAAAAATTCTTATTCAGTAACATCAGCATCAGGTGATTGGTAGCTGGTGTTGATCCAAGCCTGATTCATTTTGATGAAGGTCAGTCGATCAACAGTCGGTGGAGAGGCGCACTCTGTGATCGGTCACAAAGCCTCCAGCAGCACTGAATGTGCATTCTGAAAGAACACTGGATGCAGGGCAAGCCAGTAGCTCAATTGCGTACTGTGCAAGCTCTGGCCAGTGATCCATCCTCAAGACCCAGTAAGCCAGAGGATTTTCGGTGGGGAAGGTGTCCAAGTCGGATCTTGCCCCTAGGTATTCCCGGACCATGTAAACCAGACGCTGGCGATGGTTGCTGGAACCGGTCAGACCTTGGGGCTGCGGACTAAAAATGTTTTGAACGCATCGGTCAGACGGCCACCTTCTCCACCGCTCCTTCTCTGACTCACCGAAGCCTCAGCAAGACGTTGTCCAGGGCCAGGTTTTGGTAATCCCCCCGGTTCTGGGAACGCATTGCACAGACCCTTCTGCAAGGCCTCCCGCAGAAGTTTCATCTTCTGCTCCCTCTGTGATGGCAACATAAGGTCCGCTACCTTACTCTTGTAACGTGGATCAAGGAGAGTTGCCAGCCAGTAATAATCCTTCTCCTTGATAGCACGTACACGAGGATCCTTACGCAGGCTTTGCAGGATCAGGGAGGATATGCAGCCTAGGTTTGCAGAGGCATTCGGGGGACAGTCCTCTGGGTCACTGAGGACGACAGGATCCGCAGCCACCTCATCCCAGCCATGTAAAAGTCCACGTGTTCCTTGGGACTGTAAATGATCCCTTGAAGACTGCTGCTGCTGATGCTGAGTGCTAGGCTCCACCTCCATGCTGCTGATACAATCATCCTCCTCCTCCTCATCCTCCTCCTCCTCTTCCTGTGTGCTAGGTGGGCAAGCAGGAACAGTGTCTGGATAAAGGGGGCCTTGAGAGGTAAGGAAGTCCTCCTCTTCCTCCCTCTGTTCTGCCTCAAGGGCCCTGTCCATTATTCCACGAAGCGTGTGCTCCAACATGTGAATAAGAGGGACAGTCTCACTGATGCCTGCACTGTCACTGCTCACCATCCTTGTGGCCTCCTCAAATGGTGACAGGACAGTGCATGCATCCCTGATCAAGGCCCACTGGCGTGGTGAAAAAAAAACAAGCTCCCCTGACCCAGTTCTGCTGCCATATTGGCACAGGTACTCATTGATAGCCCTCTGCTGCGTGTGCAGCCGCCGCAGCATGGCCAACGTAGAGTTCCATCTGGTGGGCATGTCACAGATTAGGCGGTTCTTGGGCAGGTTGTATTCCCTCTGGAGGTCTGTCAGCCGAGCAGTGGCATTATATGACCTCCGGAAATGCACACAGACTTTCCTTGCCTGCTTCAGGACATCCTGTAAGCCCGGGTACCTGCCCAAGAACCGCTGCACCACCAAATTGAGAACATATTGGAAGGCTGGACGGAGGCCGGCCTGTGTTTGTAGGCGGAGTCTGGGGGAGTACTTATCCTCCCTTCTCCGCCGGGTCCAGCGTCGGCCTCATTTCCTGTACGTGTCATAAGTCAGGTTCGGGAAATGTCATGCGATCTGTCGATGGTAAAATTGTCATGCGACTTTCACTGATAGGTCGGTCGTCTTCAGTGTGTCGGACGTGCGTTTTTTTCATTGATCGATCGGTCATGCGTTTGCTTCAATCATGTAAGGAGGGCAGTTGCCGCCTCACTGGGCAGTTCATGTGGGGTGGGGGGGGGGGGGGGTGCAGTTGCATTAGGGCGGCAATTTCACGTCTTTACCACATTTTCATTTCTTTTGTCTGGTTATACATTTCATGCGCTCATTTCTCCGACGGTACATATGGTATTAATTCTTTCAGGTGGATTACAGTGTCTTCTCAGTGTCAGCTGGTACGTATTTGCTCGCTTTTAGGGGTACAGTTAGTTTTACCAGGTCCGTTTTGCTTTCTGGTTCTGTCACGTCTACAGTTCCGTAGAGGCTGAGGTTCATTAAATGATTGTTGGACCACAATCTTCTCGCCGTACATCTCATGTCTGGTATTGCACCATCATTTCTCATTTATACATACCCACCACGCTCCTGTGGGTATTGTAGCCCTGAGTGTTCGTTTTTTAATTACCTGTTGTCGCGCTGCAGGTCGCTCGGGCTCACTCATTTCACTCATTTCATTTCATCATTTCGGGGTCCCGCTTGGTAGGTCACGCGCCATTTCCGGCCACCTAGGCAGTCACGCATTTTGGGCTGGTTGAGGGACGAGGGCTTTTATGTTATTCTTTGTAGTTTGTCTCTTTAGATTTCGGTATGTCACAAGTGGCTGATAGCGGGGACTTCTCGTTCGTCCCGCCTACGCCGCCACGCGGGGGTTCGGAGCTCGGAAATTCACCATCCTTGAGAAGTTGGACCGTGCCCAGACTCATGGCTGAACTCCTCCGCAAAGGCATTTCTTTCCCCTCTTCTGCTAGGAAAGCAGAACTGTTTAGGTTATGTTTCCGACCCCTGTCACAATCATCTCCCGCCACCAGCGCTGAGCATGCGACGGTACACAACGCATTGGTACAGGTCCATGCACTGCTAAACACGCTGGCTACCTCCATGGTCCAGTTGCAGGAAAGGATGGAGGTGATGGAGGCCCGGGCCTTGGCTAATACAGTAATGCCAGCCACTACCGTGGTGGATTCAGCATCCCCAGCGCTAGCGCTCCCAAGCCCAGCCGCAGGTAATGTCACTACTTTCCCTTCAGCGGTACCATCTCCGTTGGCTGCCCCACCTGCGGTATCTCCAGCCCATTTCATCCCGGCCAACATCAAAAAGGACATCTTGGAGGGGAAAGATGTTAACTTGGCCTCCCTGCTCATAGCGGCTCAGGATGTGTCAGAGAATAAATCTTTTACTTGTGAGGGGCATGCATGGAGCCCACAGAGACAGACATGTCCTGCTGAGGCTCCCCTTTTCTCAGGACTTCACGGCCAGCATACACACCTGAATGGAAGGGTAATTATTTCAAAAGCTTACCCTGGTCTTCCTCAGTACCCTGGGAACATTTTAAGATGGTTTATGGAGCTGTCCGGGGAAAAATAAGATGAAACCCATCAGGGATAATTCATCTAGAGGCCCAAGTAAAATGCCTAAATCTCCTCACACAGTTTTACCTCACGCTGCCAAGCAGCAGCTGTAGTTACCTCATTAACTATATGATACAGACTGTGAGGACAGCACCATCTGCTAGCCACAACAGACAGGCTCTTTACACCCAAATGTTCTAACTCAAATAGAAAAAATGCTACAGAAAGCATTAAAGCAGACCTCCGACCATATTACTGAGAAATTAACAAAAGAAATACGTGACTTAGGTCAGCGCACGGCTGAATTAGAAAACAGAATGGATGACATAGAAACTAATGTAATGATTCATGAAACTGAATTGGACACACTTAAAGATGAAAATTTCTCGCTGCAAACTCGTTTAGAAGATTTTGAAAATCGCGCACGTCGCTCAAACCTTCGCATACGAGGTATACCGGAGTCTATTATTGATATACAATCAACAATTACTGCCCTATTTCAAGAGTTATCACCGTCAATTACAATTGAGAGACTGGAAATGGACAGAATACATAGAGCATTAGCACCACGCAAATCTGAAGGTCCCCCCCGCGACATAATTGCAAAATTCCATTTCTTCCAGACCAAAGAACAGCTTATGGTCGCTGCAAGGAACAAAGAATCCCTTATCTTCCAAGGCCACCCGTATCAGATCTTTGCTGACCTTTCCCCAATAACAGTCGCTAAACGGCGCTCAATGAAACCCTTATTACAAAACCTACAACAACATCAGATCCCATACCAATGGGGATTCCCTTTTTCACTTCGCTTCACATATCAAGGTACCAAGCACTCATGCAGAACCCCTGATGAACTACAGAACACCCTACAAAAACTTCATCTCTGCGAAAGACCTTCAGCCAGCCCTCGCCGACGTACAGCATCCAGTTCTCCACAAAATTTCTCCAAAGTCCAAAATGACAGAACCAGACAAAGCTCATCGAAGAGGGGTCGATTCAACTCTCCAAACCAAGATACTCCGGACTCAATGGACTGAATACATTTTGCATATCAAATTGAATTTCACTAAATATTTTTGATCTTTCATCCACTTTTTGGATGCTAAACACTTAATGTCATTTAACCATCCTGAATTTACTTCCCCTAAGCAGGCTATTGTCCTTTTTTTTATTATTATTATTATTATATATTTTTTTTAATTCCAATTTTTATCCCCTTTTTGGTCTAGGATAATTGAAGTTTTAAATTGTCCAAATTTTTATTTATTTTTCCTATTCCTATTGCACCCTTCCCTCCTCATCCCATCCTTACTCGCCTCACCCCCTTCTACTTCCCTCATATTACCCCCTCCTCCCCGCCCCTTTCCCCTGATCCTTTTTTACCCACAACAAGGGTTCTATATTATTTTTGTACAAAACTGTTTACTGAATAGAAGTAAATATTACTAATATATTATTAATAATTGGTATTTTATTTCTTCTCATCCTAATTATTAATGACTTTACTGCCGCTCCTACAACTGGCAACCCAGAGGTAATTTATATAATTCAACAAAATGTATAATCTAACACTCTCCCCGTGAAAACATAAAACACAATTGTTAGATTAAAATTTTACATCTACTAATGTTGAAAATATTATAATATTTCTTAGATTTGATTTATTTTTGCTTACTTCCAGTATGGGTGTCATAATATATTTTTTCTTCTCTAGATATATTCTTGGTCGTGAGGGACTCGAGAAACTGTCACTGCTCCCTCCATTTTTCTGTCCTTGGACTCTCCCACACACCTTTTTGTGTGAGGAGCCTCCCTGGTCAGACTCTGTGCCTCCGAGCTTGCACTTTTGCACGCCCGGAACGCCAACGTTTTACCTTCTTGCATTCTAAACGTTTTTGTTAATTATTTGTTTAATAATGACTCATTTTCTCTTTATTTCTCAACATTCTGTCTCCACTCTCCCTTTTCTCTTTGCTCCTCCCCGGGGTAAGTATGGATTTTCAATTGTTTTTAAATATGTCTTATAATATTCTCTATAAAATATCATTATGGCTCCTTTAAATATCCTTACCTTAAATGTCCAAGGTCTAAATGTTCCACAAAAACGAACCAAAGTTTTTAGATCATTATCTTCTTCAAAGGCGCATATAATTTGCCTACAAGAAACCCATTTCACTGAAACCTCGACACCTAAATATTTTGGTACAGTTTATCCCCAAGTTTTTACTGCTTCCGCTAAAACTAAACAAAGGGGAGTGCTAATTGCATTCCATAGAGCTACACCCTTCTCTCTTCTGACAGAAACCAAAGACCCAGAAGGTCGCTATCTCATTCTTACAGGGCATCTATGTGATACACCAATCACAGTAGTATCCTATTATGCTCCTAATAAAAATCCAACAGCATTCCTCTCCCATTTGTTCCAGGTAATAGAGACTCATAAAATGGGCACGCTCTTGATCTGTGGAGATTCGAACCAAGTTCTATACCCTTATTTAGATAAGTCCCCAATTCCTATCACTTCCAATTCTCAATCTCGTAGGTTCCAAAGACTTCTACAACAACATTCCTTGCTAGATTCCTGGCGAGAAATCAATCCCACGAAACGTCAATATTCCTTCTATTCCCATCCACATAAGTCTTTTTCCCGTATTGACCATATACTAATCTCTATTAGTATGTCCCCGGAATTGCTCACATCTTCTGTAATACCCTTTACATGGACTGATCATTGTGCAATACTTTCTACTCTCACTTCCCTCATACCTAAAAATCAAGACCCCACATGGCACATAAATGATTCAACCCTATCCCATCCATCACACTCTACAGACTTAGAATTAGCCATAAAAGACTATCTGAAAAATAATAAAAGCCCTGATATTTCTCCATTAACCTTATGGGAGGCACACAAACCCGTCCTTCGAGGAATCTGCTTACGCCAAGCATCATATCTTAAAAAAGAAAAAAACAAGCTACAACCAATATTAGAAACAAAATTCAACACTTGCCACGCAAATTTTCAAGCGAATCCTACCCCTGTGAAAAAATCAACTAGATGAAGCTAGCTTAAATCTTGATCTTTTCCTATCTGAATCCGCAGATAAAACCATACGCAAATCCAAGCATAAATTTTATATCAAAGCTAACAAGCCTGGCACGCTTCTCGCTCGAGCACTTAAAAAATTAAACAACCCACACAAGCCGATTCGATTAAAATTACCTCATAATACTTACACCAGTAATCCATAAAAAATCCTACAAACCTTCCACAAACACCTTACATCTCTTTACAACAATCAGGGATCTTTTGACCAATCCTCTGCAGAATTATTTTTCTCACAAATCAAACTTCCAATGATTCCTTTAACTCAACATGAACATCTTGAAAGTCCCATTACATCTGCTGAGGTTGAATTAGCCATTAAATCACTTAAACCAAATAAACGCCCGGGTCCTGATGGCTTCTCTGCCCTATATTACAAAAAATTTACTTATCTTCTTGCGCCATTGCTGACAGATGCTTTCCATTCACTTCTGAACAACCAATCCTTTCGTCCTGAAACCTTAACAGCAATAATCACAATGATCCCCAAACCTCATTCAGATGACTCATCTTGTGCTAATTACAGGCCCATATCCCTACTTAATCTTGATATCAAACTACTAGCGAAAATTATAGCAACTCGTTTGAACAATATTATTGGTTCATTAATAAATAAAGACCAAGTTGGTTTTATTCCTTTTCGCCAAGCAGCTGATAACGTACGTAGGGCAACGTTATTAATCCAAACAGCTAAAACACGACAAATACCTATGTGTCTTCTGTCGTTAGATATTAAAAAAGCATTTGACACAGTATCATGGCCCTATCTACATTTTGCCTTACAAAAATGGGGGTTCGGTCCTCACTTTCTTAACTGGGTTTCATCACTATATAATAATCCCAAAGCCTATATTAAATATGCTGGATATAAATCTGGTTGCTTTAACATAAATAGAGGAACACGTCAGGGTTGTCCACTCTCCCCACTTTTATTTGCCCTACTTATTGAACCCCTAGCTCAGGCTATACGATCTGACCCTTCAATCAAAGGGATAGACTTAGCAGGTCATCAGCACAAATTATGTTTGTTTGCTGACGATATACTAATATTTATGTCTTCCCCTCATATTTCTGCTCCCAACCTTATAAGTAAGCTTGATCATTTTGCACAGCTATCTGGACTTATTATCAACTCTCAAAAATCTACAGCCTTAAATATCTCCTTACCTTCCCATACTTTACAACAAGCACACACTTCCCTCCCATTCTCTTGGTCTACATCGCACCTGACCTACCTAGGAATTACTCTTACTCACAATTTAACTGAATTCTTCTTGGCTAACTTTCCGCCATTACTAAAGCAAATTACCAATCTCCTTAAACAATGGTCCTCTTTACCAATCTCATGGATTGGTAAAATAAACATAATAAAGATGACCATTTTACCCAAGATACTATATCTATTTCGGGTTTTGCCCATTTCAGTTCCAACATACTTTCTTAGAAATCTTCAACGCAAAACATTAGCGTTCATTTGGGGCTCTTTAAAACATCGAGTATCTAAACAGACACTTTACCTTTCCAAACTTAAAGGTGGACTAGGATTCCCCAATTTCGCCTCTTATTACCATGCAGCTCAAATAGCATGCATCCCCAAATATCACGCAAAATACGAAATCCCACTCTGGGTTGCAATTGAAGCAATTGACTGTGATCCATTTTCTATAACAAATTTAATTTGGTCCAAACCCTCAGATCGTAAAAATATTAAAAATAAGATTACCAAACACACAGTTACCATCTGGGATAAATTTAAACTTATCAAAGGATTGCAATCTCCTCATGTTCCCCTTCTATCATTTATTAGAAACCCACTATTCTACCCAGCCTGCACATTCCCTAATTCATTTAAAAAATGGATTTCCTCTGACATAACTCAACTCTGTGATATGTCAACATCTACCTCACTTAAAACATTTCCTGAACTATGTGATAGACATCAACTCCCCCAATCAGAACTTTTTCGATATCTGCAGATCAAAAACTTTTTCATGCCATATATACAAAATTTGAGTAAACTCGATGAACTCACGCAATTTGAACGTATATGTAAACGCGAACCTCACTCTAAGGGTCTCATATCAATAATATATAAACACCTTATTACTTTGCCTACTGCAGATCCACCATCATACGTGGAAAAATGGGAGAGAGACCTTGGACTTCAGTTGGAATCATCTGATTGGGATAAAATTTGGACCACTACAAAATCATCTTCACAAAATATAATAGCTCTAGAGACAAATTATAAAGTACTTTTGCGCTGGTACTTACATAGTTACATAGTTAGTCAGGTTGAAAAAAGACACAAGTCCATCCAGTTCAACCACAACCACAACCACTTGGTTCCTGTCAGAATTGCAAAATATATTCCGCAATACTCACCACTCTGCTTCCGTGGCTGTGGTGAACTAGGATCACATATACACATATTTTGGGAATGTCCGGTTACAAAATGTTTTTGGAAAGAGGTTTTTCTAATCCTCTCCACCTTATTCAAAAAAACAATAAAACCTGACCCTTCAATTGCACTACTAAATCTAAAACCGACTTCTATTTCCCACACTCAATTCAAACTCCTTCTACAAAATCACTACGGCAGCAAAGCAGACAATCGCCAAAGCGTGGAAAACCCCAACATTAATGATCTCAGAAACCAAAACCAGAATAAACCAAGCCATGACCCACTCAAAAACGGAAGCCATTACCAATGATAATATTGCAAAATTTGAAAAAATCTGGAATCCTTGGGTGACTCATTTTTTCCCTCCCAACTTTGACATCACATTATTAAGACCTTGGTAACATAACTACTAATAGCTATTTAATATGCTAATAACATAAGACAAACATAATAAGATACCCCGGGGACCCTTTTGACCTTTTCTATCTTATCTACGTACTATCTTTATTTTTTTTTCTCTTCTTCCCCTTCCCTCTATTCTATCTTGCCTCTTTAGTTTTTTTCTTTGTTGTTTTTTCTTTCTTAGCATATATTGTTATTATATGCAAAAATGGTAGCAGCATTACTTTTTTTTTTATGTTTTTATTTATCAGTATATTTCAGCTTTAGAGCTCCAATGAAACAGTACAAACCTAATGTCTATACAATAAATCCCTGTTTATCTTCATTATATATTACCCCAACATTATACAAGGTCTAGAAATGATGACCCTTAATTTTTTTCTTTATGTATTCTCATATTACCTTACACTGTTAATATATTACTATATCTGGTTTTTAATTACTAAATTCAACACTAAGCATATATTTTAGCAAGTCTCCAGATAATGGCCAACATATGTTAAACTCAAATTACTGTTTTTTTTCTTTTGTTGTTGCCTTCTAAAAAACACTGGAGCTTAATGTAAATATCTAACTTGTGTTCTCCTTAACTGCTACTATTTATAATGTCTATGTTTATTGACAATATATGCTTGTAATTTTGAAAATTAAATAAAAAAAAAAAATAAATAAAAAAAAAATCTTTTACTTGTGGGGAAGTATCTGTGGTTCTGAAGACCAAAGACCCCAGGCTGAGTCGAAAACTCAGCGTACCGGAATTTGTGCTGGCTTTTGGTATTTTTAGGGATATCATCTGTTCTGTTAGCCCAGGTAGAAGGGAGGAATTGGATCTTTACCTTCATAAGGTTGTGGATCTGGCCCATAAATACGGTGGCACAATTTTTTATGATTACCACCGATCCTTTGCGGCTAAGGTGGCAGCCACCTGGGCTCAGTTCCAGGTGGTGTCATGGTGGGGGGCCATTGACATGGAGCTATTTTGTAGACATTTTGCTGGTCAAAAGTCCCCGGTATGTACCAGCTGCCAGTCCTCGGCTCATACCAAGGCCTGGTGCTCTAATGCGGAATCCTCTAGTCAGGTAGGGCCCTCCAGGCAGGTGGCAGGGGGGTCTGCAGGAATCCTGGGGCAGGTGGACAAGTTGGGTAGACCCATACGATACCTTGGGAAAGCGCAGATGTGTAACAATTATAATTATGCAGGTTGCAACTTCAACCAGTGTAGGTTGTTGCATGTTTGCGCTAACTGCTTTAGAGCCCACCCCAAGTCCGCCTGCTTGATCAAGCCAATTAGCACAGCCTGACTATGCCGAATTAACGTTTCCTTGCTGGGGGATCTCCTTGATGACCACCCAGCACCAGCAGTTAGGCAATTTTTGCTGGAAGGGTTTTCTGCAGGGTTTCATACTGGCCTCATCACCCTGCCGACAGAGACTTTCGAGTGTAATAATTTAAGGTCTGCAGAGAACAACCCAGTGGTTGTCGACAAGTTGCTTCTAGCAGAGCTGGCCAAGGGGTTCCTCATCGGCCCCTTTTCGTCATCCCCCTTTTCCATGTGGAGGGTGAGCCCCATTGGGGTGGTCTCCGGCAAATTTTCTAATAAATTCCGTTTAATTTACGATTTGTCTGCGCCTCATTCCTCTCATATCCCTAGCCTCAATTCACTCATCCCCGCCGAGGAATTTTCACTAAAATATGCATCAGTTGACTTGGCTATCCAACACATCCTACAGTTGGGTAGGGGTGCTTGGCTTTCCAAAGCGGACATCACTGACGCCTTCAAACTACTTCCCATTAGTCCGGCCCTCTGGCAGTGGCATGGTATAAAATGGCGAGGGCAGTATTTTTTCGCTACTAAATTAACATTTGGTTCAAAAAGCAGTCCGTTTTTGTTTGACACCTTTGCCCGGGCGTTGCATTGGATCCTGGAGGACTACGGTAGTTGTCAAAGGGTCATTCACTACCTTGATGACTTCCTGTTGTTGGAAGACCCTGGGCGCCCACCCAGGGATCTGCAGGTACTTACGGGTTTATTTTCAGGTTTAGACTTCCCGCTAGCAGCTCATAAAATGGAGGGCCCAGCCAAGGTCATCACCTTCTTGGGGATCACGCTGGACTCTGATCTTATGGTCACTAGTCTGCCCATGGAGAAGCTGGCCAGGATTCGTCAGGTCATCCATCAGTTTGTCCGTTCCCCGGTATGTTCTAAAAAGGGACTTGCAGTCACTATTGGGGATGCTTAACCATGCCATGAGGATCATTCCTCAGGGCAGGGCGTTTGTGTCCAGATTACTGGCTGTGCTTCCCCAGGGTCAGGATTCGGACTCCCCGGTCAGGTTGCCAATGGATGCCCAAGCCGATTTGATCATGTGGGATCAGTTCCTCTGTCGCTGGAATGGTATCTCCATGTTCATCCCGCATCCTTCAGAGAGTTCCCCTCAAGTTTTTTCAGATGCTGCCGCTTCGGTCGGGTTTTCCGCCATCTTTGGTCAGGAATGGTTAGCTAGTCGCTGGCCCCCAGAGGTGTCCCATCTGCCAAAGTTTGCTCTCACTTCTGCATTGTTTGAGATTTACCCGATCCTGGCGGTGGCAGTCACTTGGGACCCTGGCTGGGCAGGCAATTCGGTCATATTCTTTACGGATAATTTGGCTACGCCAGAATTATCAATAAAGGCAGGTCAGGGTCCCTTTTGATCATGTCTTTCATGCGCAAGCTGACTTGGCTGGGCTTGACATATAGATTTCACTTCCAGGGGGAATTTATTAGGGGAGATCAGAACGGTGCAGCAGATGCCTTATCTCGTCTCAACATGCCACAATTTTTCTTTCAGCATCCGGCAGCGGATCGGACGGGCCAGCCAATTCCCCCCTTTGCACTGTTGGTCATGGATTACGTTTTTTCCGGTCTCAGGCGGTCGAGCTGGCCAACAGGTCGTTGTCCAGGAACACGCTGAAGGCATACACCACGGGTTGGAGGGTTTTTCTCAGATTCATGTCTCTGTTTCCGTGTGAGGGTCCCACAGATTCTTCATACTTCATGTCTTTCTCTGCTTATTGCCATAGTGAGCTAACCTTATCGGCCAGAACCATCAAGACATATTTGGCAGGGGTTCAGCATTTCAGGTCCCTACAAGTGCCGGACAGGCCGTCCATTTTTGCTGCTCACCCTCTAAAAGCCGTGCTGAGGGGTTTCCAGAGAACCCAGGGGTCCTCACGGTTATCCTGTCAACCCATCACCGGGCAGATTTTCCGAGACCTGTCGGATATTCTGTCCACTTCCCCTTTTGGTATGGGTCCCAGTTTGGTCCTTAAAGCTGCCATCCACCTCAGTTTCTTTGGGTTCCTCCGTCCCGGGGAGGTGTCCAGAGCCAGCTGCCATGCTCCAGTTTTTCTCAGAGGGAGTCTGGCCAGGTTTCCCGAGCATTACGAGTTACAGCTCCCCAACAATAAGACCAGGCAGATTGGCCAGGGGTTCGTGGTGAAATACTATCAGACTCACAATTGCTGGTGCCCGGTCGAGGTGCTCGACTCTCTGCAGGGCATTCTCAAGCTCACCCCGGGATAGTCCATTGCTCCCCTTTCCTACGCATCCTATCACCTCCAAACAATTCATTGGGCATGTCAGGATTCTTCTTGCCAAGCTGCATCTGAATCCTGGGCGCTTCTCCGGACATTCCTTTAGAATTGGGGCAGCGACCGCAGCATCCAAGCAAGGGGTCCCGTCATACATCATTAAGCACATGGGTCGCTGAGTTCCTCCTGCTATAGCAGATATATCCCTGAACCTCACTTGGAGGTGGGTAGAGCATTTGCCACCCTGTTGGATTAAATATGCACTGTTTCAATAAAGCTTCATTACCCATCTTGTGTCTTTTGCCCTCTTTTAGGCGTACCGTCCAGCTAGGCCAAGGCACGCCACAGGCCTTGGTGTATGGGGTCACTACGTATTACGGGTGAAGACTCTGACTACAAGTTGGAAGGCTGGATGGAGGCCGGCCTGTGTTTGTAGGCGGAGTCTGGGGGAGTACTTATCCTGCCTTCTCCGCCGGGTCCAGCGTCGGCCTCATTTCCTGTTTCCCACCCTCCCGGCCCCTTTTTAGGTATAGGCTTCATTTATTCATTTCTCATATTCAGGGTATGCCCTCTTTTAGGAGTACCGTCCAGCTAGGCCAAGGCACGCCACAGGCCTTGGTGGTTGGGGTCACTACGTATTACGGGTGAAGACTCTGACTACAAGCACAAAACAGGGCACATGGGTGAGTTTTCCCTGTCGCAGGGCAGAGAGGAGGTTGGTGCCATTATCGCTGACCACCATTCCAGGCTTCAGCTGGCGTCAACCACCTCTGAGCCTGCCCCTGCAGAGCTGAAAGAACCTCTTCCCCAGTGTGGCTCCTGTCTCCCAAGCACACCAACTCTAGCACCGCATGGCATCTCTTGGCCTGCATTCCTGCGTAGCCCCTTGTACGCCTACGGAGCACGGCTGGTTCTGAGGAAACATCACCACAGGAAGAGGCCACAGAGGAAGAAGAAGAGGAGGGGGTGGAGGAGAGAGGTATGTCACAACCAGTAGTAGTGTTTTGGAGGTGTGGTGGCGGAACAACCTCCAAAACTACTGTACCTTGCCCTGCGTCTTTCCCAGCTGCCAGCACAGTCACCCAATGGGCCGTAAAAGACAGGCAACGTCCCTGTCCATGCCTGCTGGACCATGAGTCAGCGGTAAGATGCACCTTACCACTGACCGCCCTGTCCAGCGAGGCATGGACATTGCCTTCCACATGCCGGTAGAGAGCCGGAATCGCCTTCCCTGAGAAAAAGTGGCGTTTGGGTACTTGCCACTGAGGTACTGCACATTCCACAAACTCACGGAAGGGGGTAGAATCTACCAACTGAAAAGGTAGCAGTTGAAGTGCTAGCAATTTTGCTAAGCTAGCATTCAACCGCTGAGCATGTGGATGGCTGGGAGTGTACTTCTTTCGGCGCTGCAGCAGCTGGGGCAGGGAAATTTGTCTGGTACTATCAGTAGATTGGCCGCATGTACTACCACTATTAGGTTGTGACACACCTATTTCTACAACTTCAGTGCAGGCTTCAGAGAGGACTGGGGGTCTAGTGGGGTTGGAGGTCTAGTGTTGCTCACGAATATTCGCATTGCGAATATTCGACTCGAATATAGCATATTCGAGTAATCGCGCTATATTTCGAATTTCGCGGTGAATATTCGCAATTCCGAATATTCGATTTTTTCCAATTTTATTTTTAGAACAGATCACATCCTAGATATCTCCATCGACTTCTAAAAGCATTGCTGGTATGATTAGAGACCCTGGGCCGAGTAGCTGAAGCGTTCATTGAATTTTGCAGAAAAATCGCAATGCGATTATTCGGCAATCGCAATATCGCACGATTATTTTCTTCGCCCCTATCTTCCGCATCACAGCGATTTTTACAGTTTCATTTTTAAAACAGATCACATCCTAGTGATCTCCATAGACGTCTAAAAGCATTGCTGGTATGATTAGAGACCTTGGGCCGAGTAGCTGAAGCGATCATTTTATATTGCCGAATATTCGCAATGCGAATATTCGGCAATAGGAATATTGCGCGATTATTTTCTCCGCCCTTCTTTTGCATCAGAGCCAATCAGAGTTCTCCTACCACAGTTGTCATAGGTTTGCAACCAATAGGAACCTGCCTGCACGGACATTATATAAGGTCACTCCCAGCACCATTTCATTGCAGATTCAGAAGGTGGCTAGAGAGTGTGGAGACTGTTTCTGTGTTCCTGTGTCTGTGTTCCTGATTGATCTAGCATCATCAGCATTGTGCTGCATTGCTACTTAGTGATTTCAGTGCATATTTTCCAGTTTATCAACTGCTTTTTTCAAAGCAATAGACCCAAGAGCTTTTTTCAAAGCTAAGTTTTGTGCTGTGTTGTTCAGCTTGTGTTACTGTTTGATCTTGCAGCTTCGCTTTTCAGTGATATTTGCTAGTGATTTCAGTGCACATTTTGCTGAGCTTTTCTAAAAGAGCTTTTCTAAAAGCTAAGTTTTGTGTTGTTCAGGTTAGTTAGATTTCTGTGTAGTAAGTGTACATACTGTTAGTGTACATTTATTTCAGCTAGCTTAGTTTAGTGTGTGTTTAGTGTCTGTGTTTTGTGTTAAAAAAAAAAAAAAAAAATTATTAGTTAGTGTTTGTTTAGTGCATTTTTTTTATTTATTTTGTAGTCCTTGTCTTTGGTGTACTAGTTTTATTATAGTTTAGTAGCTGTCTGTGTACGTCTTTGTCTGCGTGCCTGTCTTTTAAAAAAACACAAAAAAACATTTTCCTCACATTTCCCCCCCCCAATAAAGTTTACCCCCCCCCACACACATCAGCAATCATGAGCGGCATCCGTGGCCGTGGCAGCAGGGGTAGGGGAGTTACTCCCAGTGCTGGGTCGCTGCCAGCACGGGGTACCTCTCGTGTCACTACTAGTGGTAGAGGATCGGGTGGAAGGGGACTCCGCCTCATGCGGGATTTTTTTCCATCGGGCAGCCGCCCGATATTGCCATCTCAGGCTCAAGTAGTGGTGGACTACATGGGGCACAGCAGTGCCACTGAGTCGTCGGTCCCTTACACCGTTGCCTGTAGTACCCCCCCCCCCCCCGCCACCAAGAGTCCAGCATCTTACTGTTCGACAGCGACAGTGAGAGGGATCTCTTGGGGGAGGCCGTGCATCAGGCAGACCTCCAGCTCTGTCCTGATGGTCAGGACCTTTTTGAAGGGATGGATGAGGAGAATGGGATACCTGCTGGCAGTATCCCAGAGACATCACTTCAAACTGGTGCTGCTGTTTTGGTGCAGGAAACAGCAGCACCTAGTCAGACCCAGGCGTGGGTGAGGGGACAGCGGAGCCAGGCTATCGGCTCCATGTCAGTTGGTTCCCTCAGACCAACACATCTCAGCCCTTGGTCTGACATCTCTGGGGGCGAAGAGGGTGACCCATCATGGTTGCCATCTGAATCGTCGGCTCACTGCGTCAGTGACGACGGGGAAGGTAGGCACCCTGGGGAAACGGTGCGCCATGTCACCACCAGGGAGACCATCGTCAGGGTCTCCACTGGTGATGGCAGCAGGAGGTGTCAGGAGCAGCAGGCAGCTCCACCTGTGCGCACCGAGTCCCAGCAGGTGCAAGTCAGCGTCACCCCATCTGACAGGAGGGCGGCGCTGAAGTCACCTGTCTGGAACTACTTCACCCTGGTGGCAGACAACCCTACCGTGGCCGTCTGCCAGATCTGTAAAGTCAGGGTGAAGAGAGGGAAGTGTTTGGCTCGGGTGAGTACCACAGCCCTGAACCAGCACCTGAGGATCAACCACTGGCGGGTGTTTGACGAGATGAAGCGTGGTGGTGGTAGCAGCGCCACCACCACAAGTGAGCAGGGTACAGCAGCCCCTGCCACAGCTTCATCTCTTCCCAGCAGGTCATGCCCCCCCGCTCCCTCTAGTAGAGGTACTGGTACCGGCATCCAGACCTCTACTTTGACAGCACCCTCCGCGTCTGTGTCCCACACTGCCGTCCGGCGCCAGGCGTCGATTTCAGACGCCTTTGAACGCAACACTCCCTTCCCCCCTGGAGACCGACGTGTGCGTTCCCTCAATGGGCTACTGGCAAGGGTTATTGCCCAACATCTACTGCCCTTCAACATAGTTGACAGCAACCCCTTCAGGCAGATGTTGGAGCAGGCCCAACCCCAATGGCGTGTCCCCAGCCGCCATTTCTTTGCCAGGACTGGTGTCCCTGCCCTACACCAGCACATTGTGCAGAATGTAACCCTGTCGCTGGATCACGCTGTCAGCGACAGGGTTAATCTGACAATGGATGGCTGGACCAGCAGGCATGGGCAGGGGCGCTACATCAGCTTCACGGCCCATTGGGTTTCCCTCCGAGGTGTCGGTGAGGGATCGGCGGCAACCGATCTTGTGGTGCCGCCCCGGGGTGTCCAGGGGAGAACTGCTGGTCTCCCTCAAGCCACTGTCTCCGCAGCTGCTGAGCCTCCCAGCAAGCGCCCCCGTAGCTACTCAAGTGTGGGGCACGTGCGCTGTCAGGCCGTGCTCCAGCTTGTTAGTTTAGGGGACCGGAGACACACTGGACAAGAAGTGCTGAAAGCACTTCAGGCTCAGGTCCAGAAGTGGCTGACACCCCGAAGGCTCCAGGCAGGTATGGTTGTCTGCGATAACGGCAGCAACCTACTCGCCGCCCTCAGTGCTGGCAGTCTGACCCACGTGCCCTGTCTGGCACATGTCCTCAACCTGGTGGTGCAGAAGTTCCTGCGCACTTATCCTGGGTTGAGTGACATTGTGCCAAAGGCGCGTAGGATTGCCAGCCACTTCAGGCGCTCCCCAACCGCTACCGCGTCCCTGTCCGAGTTGCAGCGGATCAACAGGCTGCCCCTTCACAGGCTGATTGTGGACAGTGTGACGCGGTGGAACTCCACCCTCCACATGCTGAAGAGGTTGTGGGAGCAGCGAAGGGCGGTGAAGGAGTACCTGATGGACCTAGGCACTGAGAGGACTTCACTACAACTCCCTTTCATCACCTGTGCGGAGTGGGGGCAGATACAGCAGGTCTGCCAAGTGTTGTCCTCCTTCGAGCAGGCGACCAAGATGGTTAGCAGTGAGCATGTCGGCCTCAATAACGTGCTGCCAATAGTGTTCATGCTGGAGAGGACACTAGATCGCCTGCTAGAAGCTGGGGAGAGTGCCTTGGTGGAGCAGGAGGAGGCAGCAATGCTCCACCGAGACCAGGGCCAGGACGAGGAGGAGGAGGAGGAGGATGATGATGATGAGGAGGTGGTTGCTGGTGTCGTCCCGGAGTCAGGGCCTGGTCAGGAGGGAGAGCCGGTGTTGGGGGCACCGATAGTCCGGGGGTTGGGCATCTCTGAGCGTGACCAGCAGCGCCTCAGGGATGAAGAGTCGGACCTCATTGACCTGGGCAGCAGTGAGGAGTCACAGCGGGCTGTGCTCTTCCCCATGGCTGCCCACATGCTGAGATGCCTCAGGAGGGACCCCCGGGTTAAGACCATCAAGGCGAGGGATGATTTCTGGATGGCCACCCTTTTGGATCCCAGGTGCAAGGGGAAACTGGAGCAGTTCATCCCAGCCAGCCGGAGGCAGCGCCGGATGGAGGAACTGCAGGCAGGCATTGTCAGCCGGTTGGAGCAGGCAACTCCCGGGCCTCCAGTTGTCCCCCCTCATCTCACCCAACAGGTGGCTGCACCCAGCAGCAGCCGAGCAGGGGACCTAATGGATGAGATGAGGATGTTCTTCCAATCGGAGCGACCCAGTACCAGCACCAGCAGCAGCAGTCACCACCAGCGGCTGGCCCACATGGTGGCAGACTACATGGCGTCCATCGGAGCTTCTGACAGTATGAGCACCGACGACCCCATGGAGTACTAGGGTTGCCAGATTGGATACCTGCCGCAAGCTCGCTCAGTATGCGCTGGAGTTATTGTCTTGCCCCCCTCCAGCGTACTATCTGAGCGGACATTCAGCGCGGCAGGTGGGGTGGTCACGGACAAGAGGACCCGTCTGTCCACATACTCCGTGGACAGACTCACATTCATAAAGATGAATGAGTCCTGGATCGGCGGTGACTTTCTGGCACCCGCCGTCGGTTCAGGGCGCTGAAGGGTCCCTTGTCATGCATTCTCTGATGGAGCCCCGGACCTGATGTATTTACAGTGCTGAATATAACTATTTGAACACCTGAGAAAATCAATGTTAATATTTGGTACAGTAGGCTTTGTTTGCAATTACAGCGGTCAAAACCTTTCTTGTAGTTTTACACCAGCTTTGCACACACTGGAGGAGGGATTTTGGCCCACTCCTCCACACAGATCTTCTCTACATCAGTCAGGTTTCTGGGCTCTCGCTGAGAAACACGGAGTTTGAGCTCCCTCCAAAGATTCTCTATTGGGTTTAGGTCTGGAGACTGGCTAGGCCACGCCAGAACCTTGATATGCTCCTTACAGAGCCACTCCTTGGTTATCCTGGCTGTGTGCTTTGGGTCATTGTCATGTTGGAAGACCCAGCCTCGACCCATCTTCAAAGCTCTAACTCAGGGAAGGAGGTTGTTGCCCAAAATCTCGCAATACATGGCCCCGGTCATCCTCTCCTTAATACAGTGCAGTCACCCTGTCCCATGTGCAGAAAAACACCCCCAAAGCATGATGCTACCACCCCCATGCTTCACAGTAGGGATGGCGTTCTTGGCATGGTACTCATCATTATTCTTCCTCCGAACACGGTTAGTGAAATTATGACCAAAAAGTTATATTATGGTCTCATCTGACCACATGACTTTCTCCCATGACTCCTCTGGATCAGTCAAGACAACTATGTCAAAAGTTATTTCTCACTCTATATACTCCTATTACCACTGCTGTTCATCATGGCACCTCCTGCCCAAGTGATATGACTCTGTATTGTCAATGTCTACTACTACTACTACTACTACTACTACTACTACTACTGCTGCTGCTCAATCAAGACACCTATGTCACTAGTTATTTGCCACTCTATACTACTATTACCACTACTGATGCTGCTGCTGTTCATCATGGCACCTCTTGCCCGAGTGATTTGACACTGTATTGTCAATGTCTACTACTACTATTGCTGCTCAGTCAAGACACCTATGTCCCAATTTTTTGGTACACTATTGACTACTGATGCTGTAAAGTCTTCCCCAAGTGTTTTGATGCTATCTAGTACTATTACCACTACTGCGTGTAAATCCTGCCTGTGTGATACTTAGTGGGAATGCTTTAATAAGCATTCCCAGTATGGATACCCGTAAATGTATTATTCTTAATTAGTGTGAATGCTTTAATAAGCATTCCCAGTATTGATATCCATAAATTTATTATTCTTATTATTCCGTACGTTTTTTGGCTCTGCGTAACTTCGGCATACTTTCAGCTATTGAGACCATTCAACTGTAAAAATGTTCGTCTCGTTCAGCTAACGATGGGACTTCAAGTTTTTTTTGGACTATTTATACTTTTATAAATTTTAAGCTTTTAGACCCTTTTTTTTAACATTGAAGTCAATGAGAACATCCTTTTTCCCTTTGAAATCACATGCCCTGCCAAAAGTTTCAGCTCCTTCATACTTTCACTTACAGACACCAAACAAACTTTAAAGCGGTCACAAAATATTCAGCTATCCGGCTATGACTTTTCAGATCGATATCTTTCACAATTTTTGGTGAAAACGCAATTTACGTTTAGCGAATTTTTTAAGAAAATGCAATCGGTTATAATGTAATCCTATGGAGGGGATTTAGAGTGTGTCATGTGACCTTAACATTGGAGATCTTTGTAAAAAAAAAATATCTTTAAAAAAAAAAGGGGAAACAAATTGCTCTCACGCCCACAAGATCTACTTTTCATAAGCAATTTATATATCAAAACGTAGCTATGCTTGTCTGGTTTCAGGCAATGTGATCAGTTTTGCGATACATATTTTAGTTTTAGTTCTTGGAGCTTCTAAAGGACAACAGCCTGAAATTATCTCTCATAGACTCTCATGTTAAATTATCTAAAAAATGTTGCTGCAAAACACACAAAGACGCTCTTTTCTAAATCGCAGACATGGCCACATTTTTATTTTTTTCAACATAAATTTCATATCGATGCGTTCACAAGGGCCATGTCTTTCAAATGGTGTAGTCGTTCTATCGATCGCATGTACGGTTGAGGATTTATTAAGCTTTGTTTGAAGGCTTAAAACATGTATTTGATCTGTGAATTAAAAGCGTTTGTAATGTTATTTCTTTCCATAAATAGCTTTCCTTACCTCAGTGCAATATTCCTCCTGACTGACCTGGGGGGGAGGGGAAACCAGGAAGTCAGCATACTCTATACTTTGCAGATAGAGAAAGAAGTTGTGTGTCCTAAAGATAGTGTAGTGGTTATGGTGAATGTCTTTGGCAAGGGGCTCAGCAATTAAGCTAATCAGCATTCCCACTCGCATTTTCCTCAGGAAATGCATTGTCTAGTTACATTATATTTTAATACTACTGCTGCTGCCTCCATGCTGAGTAAAGCTTCATGACCTCTCTGGCACAGCGGATCCACCAACAGCCTCCGCTACAAGCTACCAGACCGGATCTAAACAGCAAGTTTGCGGCCTTTATACTGCAACCATTAGGCTGTTTGCAAAATCTCTCTCTCTCTCTCTCTTCGTGTCTGTGTGCTTCAGTTTGTCCTAGGTTTGTGTTAAATATAATAATCGTATAAAATGTTTTTGCTTATTATGAACTTAGATGTGTTGATGTTGATTTGTTCGATGTGAAGTTAGATGTGTTGAAAAACCTACAAATCTATCTCAAACAGAAATGAAACATTTCCAAATAAGATTTTTTAATAAAAAAAAAAATTCTGACATAACTGAGATTGAGCTTCTGAAGCCTTTCCAGCTCAGCAAGATTTTCTCATTGCTGCTGCTCTAGCAGCGTATTTTGCTGGACTTTTTTTATCAGCGCGTGCTGCCTCATCATATTTCTTGCTACTGTCAGGATATAATAAAAAAACATTTGGATTTAAAGAACGTTACCAAATAAAATATTTTTGTTGCTTATTAATCAATCATTATCATGTCTATACACTTGTTATGTGTCTAACACATACCGGGAGTGCAGAATTATTAGGCAAATGAGTATTTGGACCACATCATCCTCTTTATGCATGTTGTCTTACTCCAAGCTGTATAGGCTCGAAAGCCTACTACCGATTAGGCATATTAGGTAATGTACATCTCTGTAATGAGAAGGTGTGTGGTCTAATGACATCAACACTCTATATCAGGTGTGCATAATTATTAGTCAATTTCCTTTCCTTTGGCAAAATGGGCCAAAAGAAGGACTTGACAGACTCTGAAAAGTCCAAAATAGAGAGATATCTAGCAGAGGGATGCAGCACTCTTAAAATTGCAAAGCTTCTGAAGCGTGATCATCGAACAATCAAGCGTTTCTTTCAAAATAGTCAACAGGGTCAAAAGAAGCGTGTGGAAAAACAAAGGCGCAAAATAACTGCCCATGAACTGAGAAAAGTCAAGCGTGCAGCTGCCAAGATGCCACTTGCCACCAGTTTGGCCATATTTAAGAGCTGCAACATCACTGGGGTGCCCAAATCACAAGGTGTGCAATACTCAGAGACATGGCCAAGGTAAGAAAGGCTGAAAGACGACGACCACTGCACAAGACACACAAGCTGAAACGTCAAGACTGTGCCAAGAAATATCTCAAGAATGATTTTTCTAAGGTTTTATGGACTGCATGAAATGAGAGTGAGTCTTGATGGGCCAGATGGATGGGCAAAGGGCAGAGAGCTCCAGTCCGACTCAGACGCCAGCAAGGTGGTGGCGGAGTACTGGTTTGGGCTGGTATCATCAAAGATGAGCTTGTGGGGCCTTTTCGGATTGAGGATGGAGTCAAGCTCAACTCCCAGTCCTCCTGCCAGTTTCTGGAAGACACCTTCTTCGAGCAGTGGTACAGGAAGAAGTCTGCATCCTTCAAGAAAAACATGATTTTCATGCAGGACAATGCTCCATCACACGCGTCCAAGTACTCCACAGCGTGGCTGGCAATAAAGGGTATAAAAGATGAAAAACTAATGACATGGCCTCCTTGTTCACCTGATCTGAACCCCATTGAGAACCTGTGGCCCATCATCAAATGTGAGATTTACAAGGAGGGAAAACAGTACACCTCTCTGAACAGTGTCTGTGAGGCTGCGGTTGCTGCTGAACGCAATGTTGATGGTGAACAGATCAAAACACTGACAGAATCCATGGATGTCAGGCTTTTGAGTGTCCTTGCAAAGAAAGGTGGCTATATTGGTCACTGATTTGTTTTTGTTTTGTTTTTGAATGTCAGAAATGTGTATTTGTGAATGTTGAGATGTTATATTGGTTTCACTGTTAAAAATAAATCATTGAAATGGGGATATATTTTTTTGTTAAGTTGCCTAATAATTCTGCACAGTAATAGTAGTCACCTGCACACACAGATATCCCCCTAAAATAGCTAACACTAAAAACAAACTAAAAACTACTTCCAAAAATATTCAGCTTTGATATTAATGAGTTTTTGGGGTTCATTGAGAACATGGTTGTTCAATAATAAAATGAATCCTCAAAAATACAACTTGCCTAATAATTCTGCACTACCTGTATACTTCTATCATAAATACCATATTATGGTTCTGCAATCTGACGGGTGCGCTTTATATGTTGTCCATTTTTATATCTACATTTTATTGTTGAAATGTTATTAATCATTGTGCACATATTTACCTTCCTGAGCGAGGGTCATAGGAACGCTGTCTTCCTCCTGCTCGTCTCCTTGAGAAGTTGGGGGGGGGGGGGAAGCTCCTCAGCTTGCACCTCAACAGGAGCTGGGGTTGGCGAGTGGGAGGGCCCTGGCTGCTCCTCCTCATCCCTCTCCTCCTCTGCCGCATCCTCCTCCTCATCGGCCTGGCGCCTTATGCGCTTGGCGCGTACAACTGGTAGCGGAGCTCCTATAATAACACAATGTTCATATATTATAAAAATGTTTTCTAATGACGTATGCAAATTCTGTGTACTCTGCTGTATTGTATATGAATACAAATTGATTTATATAGACAGTTAACCAATGGGACAATGTTATATTAAAGGGTCTTGTGGGCACTACAGGGGACTGAGCGTGAGCTGGGCTGCCACCATGGTAAAATGAGCTGTTTTTGTCTCCTTTGTTTTGTTCAGACGATCTCATGTTAAAAAAAGGGCCTGATGGAGTACACGGGATTACTATAACAACCCCACGCCCAACACAGGAATTTAGTGGGAATCTATATATATAAAACTCAACGTGTGTGTGCGCATGTATGTATGTATGTATGTTCCAGCATCACGTCCAAACGGCTAAAGATATTTACATGAAACTTGGCACACAGGTTACCTTTATGTCAGCCACAAACATAGAATAGGTGGTTTAACCCTTACCCACCCCCATTTGCCATGGTCGGGGTTTTTCTTTAAAGTCCCATTCAACTCTATGGGAAATACATGTTACTTCATAACAGCTGTAGATATTTCGATAACACTTGGTCACATGTTACCTATACGTCCACTTAAAGTATAGGATCGTTAATTTATCCCTTAACTACCCACATTGGTGAGGGTCGGGGTTTTTGTTTAAAGTCCCATGCAAAGCAATGGGAAAAGTATGTTCCCACATAACTTCTGTGTTCCTGTCTGCTGTCCCATGTCTTTTTTCAACAGTACTATGAATACCTTGGCTGGTGGTGATATATGTTACCACAACATGGCGTCTTGGTTAACAACATCTGACCTTACATGAATTACATATGACCTTACATAACTGTCACCAAAGGAGCTGCGGTGGCTCAACGCGATTGCCACTGCGCTGACAAGCGATTCACCTCTGCAGCTAGGGGTTCGGATCCCGCTCTCGGCTACATGTGAATTGAGTTTGGTGGTCTCAGCCCCGCCCCCGGTGGGTGTGCTATGGGAGGTGGGGTTGGGAGGACCCCCTCACACCCGCCATTGCCACCCGGGGCATGGAGAAAGGTGGCAGATTGCCTCTGGGGGAGGCCTCCCAACTCCTGCAGGCCGGCTCCTCTCTCTCGAGTTCACGCACAAAATACACTTTGTAAAAAAAAAAACATAACTGTCACCAATAACTTACCTGGATGATATTTATCCCGAAGACGTCTGACCTGTTCCATGTGGCACCTCTTCAGGTCAGACCACTTCTTGACAATCGCCAGGCGATTGTGTTGGCCGCCTAAGTCGGTCATTAGGGCGCTGACCACAGCCTTTTTCTCAGGCTGCCTGCGGAGCTGGTCGTACCCCTTTTCTAGGAACCTCTGCAAGATGAAGAACAAAGTATATTGTAATACTTTTGTTTAAAGCCTTATGGATATATGACGTAAATGTATGGTATTCAACAATTGGAAGCATTCTCGCCTTATTAATCAATGACAGGGGTAACATGACAGATTTTATATCCTGCCATTTCGGTCGCCACCTTTTTTGCATAAATATAGCAGCCATTATCATTTGCATAATTATGTATATATGATTAACAACACAGGATACACGTATAGGGGAGATATGCGTTGCTATTCATCTGACCGCTATAATTATTTTTGGACACTGATAATGGGCCTGTACAATAGATTATTTTTTTTCATCCCTATCTTTATATAGGAACAATAATATGTTTGTTTCTTTTGACTTTTTGATGAATTAATTTTGAATAAATAATGGAGTTGATGTTATCTAA
Source organism: Rana temporaria (assembly GCF_905171775.1). Classification (NCBI taxonomy): domain Eukaryota; kingdom Metazoa; phylum Chordata; class Amphibia; order Anura; family Ranidae; genus Rana; species Rana temporaria. Next base: position 86,220,178 of record NC_053499.1, on the reverse strand, counting down.
CAACTACCAGCATGCTCTGATACACCATGTAGCTCACCGTCACCAGCTGTACAACAATTATACTTTAACTCCCAGCATGCCTGGACAGTTAATGGCTGTCCGGTAATAACGGGGAGTTGTTTTGCAACAGCTGTAGGCTCCGTTTAGGAAACAGTGCCGTACAAGATGTTTTCTTTTAATGTGGAGGTGAGGGTGGCTATGTAGGGGTATGTGTATATGTTTTGTTTTTTCATTTATATTTAGTGTGGTGTAGTGTTTTTAAAGGTACAGTCAGAGGGGCATGGGGTTCACAGTAGTTTCCCGCTGAGGGTTTGAGCTGCAGCGCCAAATTTGCTTCAGCTAGAAGCACACTGTAAGCCACAGCCCATGTGAATGTACCCTGTACATTCACATTGGGGGAGAGGGGGGGGGGTAATTGCAGCCAGTTGCATGCAGGGAGTTGTAGTTTTGCAACAGCTGGAGGCAGAATTATTTCACATTGGTCACTTTCCTCACTCTCCCATGTTCCTTTTCCCCACTTTCTTTTATTATTTTTCCCTCCGAGGATGTTGGGTCCTTGTGGCTTCGGCTGCTTGGACCAAGATGGGTCCATATGGCTTCGGCTGTATGGACCACAGTAACTCTTTTCCCTGTCAGGAGCCTAACGCCCCGGGGGATCAGAGACGGGACCTTTTCGGAGGACCACTGACGTATGCACCCGTCGCAGTTTTTTGTGATGTCACTCTTTAGGTGTGCGCACATTTTTCCCTGCGCCGGGTGGAGTTTTTGGGTTGTGTTTTGCACGCCACAGGCTTTTCAACAGAAAAAAAACAGCTGGAGGTAGAATGGTTGCAAAACACTACGGGTTTGTTACCTAACTCAGGGTTTCAAGACCAGTCCACCTCCAGCTGTTGCAAAACTACTACTCCCATCAGCCACGGTCTGTCAGTGCATGCTAAGAATTTTACTTTTGCTGCATCTAGGGTGCCACAGTTTAGAGACCCGTGCATAAAGGCCTGAAAAATGTGGGCCTGCAGAACTTACAATACTAGAAGTGCCAGCATTCCCAGGCATGCTGGAAGTTGTAGTTCTGCAACATCTAAAGGACAATATGTATTCGAACGTCCTTGGGCCTTGAGGACCCTGAAGTCAGGACGTTCGCATACGTCCTATGTCCAAAAACATGTTAAATTCATTATGCTAAATAACAAGGAAAAGTGCCTAAATACACATTTACCAACCAGGGTGTCTGCAGCTGTCCAGGCATGCTGGGAGTTGTAGTTTTGTAACAACAGGAGACACATTGTTTGGGAAATACTAATATCTGATCTTATATACTAACTTTTAAACTAGACTAAAATGCAGTTAAAGATAATGAAATAACAGTGGTCAAAATACTTACACAAATCAGCATCTTTTCCTCAGATAGTGTGAAATTGCTTCCAACCATTCTGCTCTGCTATTGCGATGCGATCATAAAGTTGGAAACTGGCAAGGGTCCAGGAAATGGTCGCGTGTTGGGCGCGTGTTGTTCGCGTGATTGCGCATGCGCGATCGAAAAATCGCAATATATATCGCAATCGCAATATTTTTTTGGCTAAAATATCACAAATATTCGATTTCAGAGTGCTCCTACAGCAGAAATATCTGCAATCAATTTCGCATTTTTTGAAATTGCGCTAAAATATCTCGAATATTCGATTTCAGAATGAGCCAATCAGAGCGCTCCTACAGCATTTGTCGAAATTGCGCAATAAATATCGCATTCGCATTTTGCGAAATTTCGAAAAAATATCAAGAATATTCTGAGCCAATCACAGTGCTCCTGTCGGGGGAAAAAAAAAAAAAAAAAAAAAAAAAAAAAAAAAAAAAAAAAAAAAAAAATCGCAATTATTTTCGCATTCGCAATAGCGAAAAATCGCAATCATTTCATTTCGATAAAATATCACGAATATTCGAATTTAGCGAATATATCTCGAATATTCTACTATATATTCGAGATATATCGCGAAATCGAATATGGCGTATTCTGCTCAACACTATGGAGGTCACAGAAGGGCAAGGGGAGGTCCACTTTGGTCTTTGGTGTGGGTCTTTCTGGTATGCTTGCCAACGAGCTGCATGGCAGGTTGACATATGTCTGGACAAGCATGTGGTGCCCAAGCGGGTGATGTTTTGGCCACGCGAGATACGCTTGAGACATATGTTGCAAACAGCAAAGGTACGATCTGATGGACAGGTTTCAAAAAAGGCCCACACCAATGAACTTTTGCTGTACCGTTGAGACACAGCAGCACTATGCACAAGTGAAGATGTGCCATGTAATGCAGTTGGTGTGCTGCCCTTACGCTGACCCCTGGAGGGCATCCTGCCTCTTTGGAGATGTGCCTGTGCCTCGTCCTCCTCATCTTCCTCCTCCTCTCTCCTATCAGGCACCCAGGTAGAGTCAGTGACCTCATTATTCCCTCCCTCCTCATCATCACTGTCGAAAACCTGGCAGTATGCTCCAGCTGGGGGAACAGTACTGCCAAATTTCTGTCCCTCTCGGCCACCCCCTCTCCCTGGGCTCACATCAATGCCTTCCTCTATCTGTGTTCCGTCATCGGAGTCTTCAAAACGCTGAGCATCTTCATGCAGCATGTACCCAACACTGTGCTGAAACAGTTCGGGGGACTCCTCAGGAGGACATGGTGGGACAAGGGAAGGATTGTGTGATGCCATTGTGCAGAGGGAAGAGGACGCCTTGGCAGCTGCTTTGCCAGACAAACTAAGATCAGTCTGTGTGAGAGAGGATGAGGAGGATGAGGACGGCTTGGTCATCCACTCCACTAATTTCTCTGCATGTTGAGGCTCAACATGGCTAGCTCCCGAAAAGAAGGACGAGCGGCCACGGCCACATGCTAAAGAGGATGCACCACATCCACCACCAGCGTTACCTCTAGATGCAGAGCCAGCTTGCCCTCGTGACTCTCTGCCTCTCTTTGTTGTCCTTCCAGACATATTAATGCGTTCCGGTGCTATGTAACAGCACACGCGCAGTGACACCAACTGCGTTCAGGTGCTATGTAACAGCACACGCGCAGTGACACCAACTGCGTTCAGGTGCTATGTAACAGCACACACGCAGTGACACCAACTGCGTTCAGGTTGCTATTAAACAGCACACGCGCAGTAAGAGCGACTGCGTTTCTGTGCAATTCAATAGCCCACTTGCATTAACAGCGACTGCGTTTCTGTTAAAAAAAAACAGCACACGTGCAGTAACAGGTAATGCGTGTATGTGCAATTAAATAGCACACGTTAACTAACAAGGAGTACTATGTTTAGGTACTATGTTTAAGCTAAACCCTAATGCAGGCAATACAACACGTTAGAGCACTGCATCAAGCACAATCTCCTGCCTGACAAATACTAATAACAGATCTAGCTAAGCTATACAGTTTATAAATATATTTACAACTCCTAGGGATGTGAATATATTCCCTACAAACTGTAAATTTAACTATACTGACTACTCTTCTCTATCTATCTATCCATCCATCCATCCATCCATCTATTAGAAAAGACACTGTGGGGCATATTCTTAAATATCTGAGGCGGCGGAACGTATGTCCTTTACGTTACGCCGCCGAAAGTTTAAGTGGCAAGTGCCTGATTCCCAAACCACTTACCTGTAAACGTGCGGCGGCATCGCGTAAGGTCCACCCGCGCAAGCCCTCCTAATTCAAATGATCCTGGTAGGGGGCGTGGATCATTTAAATTAGGCGCGATCGTAATGCGCATGCTCCGTCGGGTAAATTACCCGACGTGCATTGCGCTAAATGACGTCTCACGGACGTCATTTGTTTTGACTGTAACGTAAATGGCGTCCAGCGCCATTCACGGACGACTTACGCAAACGATGTTAAATTTTCAAATTTCAACGCGGGATCGACGGCCATACTTAACATTGAGTACGCCACCTAGGGGGCATCTTTATCTTTACGCCGCGTATCGCTTACGGAAACGACGTTAAAACACTACGGCGGACAAGCGTACGTTAGAGAATCGGCGTGACTAGTCATTTGCATATTCTACGCTGACCGCCACCTAGCGGTCAGCGTAAATATTGCAGCCTAAGATACAACGGCGCAGGCCGTCGTATCTTAGGCATGTTTAAGTGTATCTCAGTTTGAGAATACACTTAAACATAGGATCGGACTTACGTCTGCGTATCTGCTGATACGCAGGCGTAAAGTATTTGAGAATATGGCCCCGTGTCTCTATCTATCTCTCTCTCTCTAACTGACTGCTTTGCTCTTTCACAAAGCCGGAACACACTACACGAGGCCGCCTTGCAGGCTGCCTTTTATAGTGTGGGGCGTGTACTAAACCCCCTGAGCCATAATTGGCCAAAGCCACCCTGGCTTTGGCCAATTATGGCTCTTTGTTTTTTGAGCGCTGTGATTGGCCAAGCATGCGGGACATACAGCATGCTTGGCCAATCATCAGCGCTCAACGCCGCAGTGAATTATGGGACGTTTTGAGTCATTCAAATTTGGCGCGAACGATCCGTTGTGTTCGAATTTCGATGAACGATGAACGATCGAACGACCGATGTTCGAGTCGAACATACGTTCGCATCGCACGCAAAGCTCATCCCTACTCCTGGGTGGGTTTGATGATTTGGTTGGCCATGCGTCTCAGGATTGCAGGGACAACCTGGTTCACACATCTGCTAATGGAGGATTGTGACATCCCAGCCACCACTCCACTTGTGCACTGAAAAGAGTCAGTGGCAAGGAAATGGAGTGTTGCTATGACCTTGACCAGTGGCTCCAGTGCATGTGAGCGGTGTGTTGGGCTGGTGATGTCATCTTTCAGGGTTGTGGTTAATTCCATGATGGCTTCAGGGCTGAATCTGAAGGTGCGATACATTTTCAGAAGCAGGCATGCCAAAGACATCTAGGTATGTGTGGTATATCCTCTCCTGTGCCCTCCTCCTCCTCCGTTCCCTCCTCCATCTGTGTGCCTCTAAAGTCACTAGTATAGCTATGAGCATGGATGCCCCTGGCATGTTGGCATACAGATTGTTGTCCTGCAAGTGTGTGTGCTCAGCTCGTCCCTAATGGTGTTGCTTTAGCTGACCTGCACACATCTGGTGCAAAGTTAAGGCAGCTTTTATAAGGTGTAACTTTCCGCCGGAAAAACAGCAGATGCGCACAGGGCGTAGCCTGCGCTGCACAAGCGTACTTTTGTGGATCGCCGTATCTCCCTCATTTGCATATTTGACTAGCAAAACAATGATGCGTCTAGCGTATTTTGCGCTCCAAGAGGCGCCTGTGTAATTGTTTTACGTCGGACGGAAAAAAATGGTTTTCAGGCGTATCTCGTTTAGAGGATACGGCGCATAGATTCGCACGGCGCATTTTTCAATTACGCCGCGCATCTCTAGATACGCCGGCGTAAGTGCTTTGTGAATCTGGCCCAGGATTTTTTGTACTCACTGTAAAATCCTTTTCTCCGTCGTCCATGGACGGACTCAGCTTCCTTAAAACTTGACTTGTGAGTTATGTTCCTGTTCTATAGGAGAGGACTAGGCAGAACATGTTAGATATTAAAATACATGTTACTTTAACAGAGTTGTCCCTCCAGACATAACCCTCTGCCCTGCAGTCAGCAGCTCAGTTCGTAAAAAGCAGTACATAGCTTCCCAAAATCTTTACTTGTGGAACATCCAAGCAGTCTTAAAAAAACAAGGGGTGGGAACAGCAATGAAAAACCAACTTCACCCCAAAACAAACAGAGCTCCTCAACGGAGGAGTTGCTACTTTTTAAACAGTCGTCTGCAAAACCTTGCAGCCGAAGGGAGCATCTGAAAATGCACTGACATCAACCTTGTAAAATTTGGAAAAGGTGTGAAAGGACGACCAAGTCGCCACCTTACACACTTGTGAGACAGACGCTTGATGTCGGAAAGCCCAGGAGGCACTAATTGTCCTGGTGGAATGCGCCGTGACAGGAAAGGGAGGCGCCCACCCCTTAAGGGCATAAGCCTGGATGACGGTCTGCCTGATCCACTGAGAAATGGTGGCCATTAAGACCGCCAGGCCCTTCTGTGGACCAGCCACTGACACAAACAGTGAGTCAGACCTCCAGAACGGAGCCGTAGCAGACAGGTACACCCGCAAGGCACGTACCACGTCTGAAGTATGGAGCGCAGCCTCTTTTGGGATGCGACGGCCGAGGACACAAGGATGGAAGTACAATGTCCTCATTTAGGTGAAAAGCCGAAACTACCTTCGGTAGGAAGGAAGGCTGCGGGAGTAGCACTGCTTTATATTTATGGAGGACCAAGTATGGTGACTTGCAAGACAAGGCCGCCAATTCGGAAACCCGCCTGACTGATGCAATAGCAACTAGAAAGGCAACTTTCTGAGAGAGCGTCAAGAGAGGAATTTCTCTGATGTTCTCAAAAGGAGGTTCCTGAAGAACCAAGAGCACCAGACTCAAATCCCACGGAGGAAGTGGTGGTCTAATTGGGGGAATCACATGTCGAACCCCCTGCACAAATGTACCCACCAGTGAATGGGTCGCCAAGGGTCAGTGAAAGAAAACAGCCAGGGCTGAAATCTGTCCCTTAACGGTGCTTAAGGCAAGTTTCTGATCCACTCCACGCTGTAAAAACAGCAGGACCCTGGAAACCGAATATGTCCGTGGACGCCACTCCATCTCTTCGCACATAGAGATGTAGGCCTTTCAAGTGCGATGGTAGATCTTTCGGGAAGAAGACTTCCGTGCAGTCAGCATGGTTGAGATGACTGAATCTGACAGACCTTGGTCCCTTAGTACCTGGCTTTCAATAGCAATGCCGTTAAAGCCAGTGACTGTAAAGCAGGATGAAGTATGGGACCCAGAGATAGAAGGTCCTCCTGCATTGGTAGCTTGGTAGCTGCCAAGGTGCATCCGCCACCAGGCACACAAGGTCAGCGTACCAGGGACGCCGGGGGCCAATCAATCTGGAGCAATTAGAATCACCAAGATTCCCCTGGTCTCCACTCTGCGGAGCAGGCAAGGAAGCAACTTCAGTGGGGGAAAGGCCTAGATTAGCCAATACTGACCCCACAAGGCCACCAACGCATATGACACGTCTGCCCAGGGATCTCTGGACCTGGCCACAAACCTTGACACCTTGCGATTGAGTCAAGAAGCCAGGAGATCCATGTCCAGCATGCCCCATCTTCGGCAAAGGAGTTGAAACACCTCCGGATGTAATGACCATCATTCCCCTTGGTCCAGCATCTGGCGACTTAGGTAGTCCGCCTGCCAGTTATCTACACCCAGAATGTAAACGGCTGACAGAGCCGGCACGCTCTTTTCCGTCCACCGCAGGATTGAGAAAACCTCCGACGCCGCAGCCAAGCTCCTTGTCCCCCCCTGATGGTTGACATAAGCCACCACCGTGGCATTGTCTGACTGGATCCTGACTTGATGCCCTTGTAGCCTCTGTAACCACGAGGAGAGGCACAGCCTGATCGCTTGAAGTTCTAGTACATTGATCGGCAGGCAAGATTTGTCTGAGTCCAGCGACCCTGGGCCGACTGGACCCCCCAGACTCCCCCCCCCCCCCCCCCCAACCTGTGAGGCTGGCGTCTGTTGTGATCACAGTCCAATGGAAGGGACGGAACGACTTCTCGGACTGAAAAGCCAGGGATCTTAGCCACCATTTATAAATGATATTGGGTCTGAGATCAAAAGTAACATTTCTGTCTTTGCAGATGACACCAAGCTATGCAGTGGAATAACGTCCTTGCAGGATGTCTCCAATTTACAAGCCGACCTCAATGCTCTGTCTAATTGGGCGACTAAGTGGCAGATGAGGTTTAATGTAGATAAATGTAAAGTTATGCACTTAGGGGCTAAGAATATGCATGCATCATACATACTAGGGGGATCTGTAGTGGAGAAGGATCTGGGGGTTTTAGTTGATCATAAGCTCAATAATGGCATGCAATGCCAAGCTGCGGTTTCCAAAGCGAGCAAAGTCCTTTCTTGCATTAAGAGAGGTATGGACTCCAGAGACAGAGATATAATTTTGCCCCTGTTCAAATCATTAGTAAGACCTCATCTGGAATATGCAGTTCAGTTTTGGGCACCAGTTCTCAAAAAGGACATCGGAGAACTGGAGAAAGTGCAGAGAAGGGCAACCAAACTGATAAGAGGCATGGAGGAGCTCAGCTATGAGGAAAGATTAGAAGAAATAAATTTATTCACTCTTGAGAAGAGGAGAATAAGGGGGGATATGATCAACATGTACAAATATATAAGAGGTCCATACAGTGAACTTGGTGTTGAGTTATTCACTTTACGGTCAACACTGAGGAGAAGGGGGCACTCTTTACGTCTAGAGGAAAAGAGATTTCACCTCCAAATACGGAAAGGTTTTTTCACAGTAAGAGCTGTGAAAATGTGGAACAGACTCCCTCCAGAGGTGGTTCTGGCCAGCTCAGTAGATTGCTTTAAGAAGGGCCTGGATTCTTTCCTAAATGTACAGAATATAACTGAGTACTAAGATTTGTAGGTAAAGTTGATCCGGGGTAAATCCGATTGCCTCTCGGGGGATCAGGAAGGAATTTTTTCCCCTGCTGTAGCAAATTGGATCATGCTCTGCTGGGGTTTTTTGCCTTCCTCTGGATCAACTGTGGGTATGGAGTTGGGTGTATAGGATTTCACTGTGTTTTTTATTTTGTTTTTTTATTTTTTGTGCTTGAACTGGATGGACTTGTGTCTTTTTTCAACCTGACTAACTATGCAACTATGTAACCAACTCAGAAAAGCCCTGACCAGGCGACTTACCTGAATCTGACGATCCAGAAACAACAGAGATTTGTTCCATTTGGACAGGATCTCCTTCTGCAAGACTCGAGTGTGGAATTGGGCATATGGTACTGCTTTGAAGGAGGCAACCCTGAGGCCCAGGACTCGCATGCAAAAAACGGAGAGACGACCATTTGCGGGATGCTAACAATTTCACTGCCGACTGGAGTGTCTGCAACTTCTCCAAAGGAAGAAAGACTTTCGCCTCCAATGAGTCCAGAATCAACCCTAGGTACTCCAGACGCTGAATCGGTACCAAGACTGACTTCTGAATTTTCAACACCCAACCAAATTCCCGGAGGGTCTGACTGGCTATAGACACGTCCTCCTCTAATTGTGAGCCAGAAGCAGCTCTCAGAAGAAGATCGTCTAGGTAGCCCACGATAGCAATGCCTCGCTGTCTTAGCAAAGCCAGAATCAGGGCGAGCACCTTGGTGAAAACTCTTGGTGCTGATGCTAGGCCAAAGGGAAGAGCCACAAACTATTAGTGGTCTTCGCCTATCGCAAAGCGCAGAAACCTTTGATGCCTGGCATAGATGGGGACATGAAAGTAGGCTTTTTTAATGTTTAAAGATGCCATAAAATCCCCCGGATGGAGCGCAGCAACCACGAACGAATTGATTCCATCTGGAACTTTCGAACCCTTACAAAGGCATTGAGGGCTTTGAGATCCAAGTTAGGACGGACTCCGTCCTTCTTTGGGACCACAAACAGATTTGAATAGAATCCCTAAAACCTTTCCTTCAGTTGCACAGGTAAAATTACCCTGCACCTCAGCAAGTCTTGTACTGCCCCATTAAGGCAGTCCGACGAGTCGGAAGAAGAGGGAAAGAATCTGTTTGGTGGACAGGAAAGAAACTCTATCTTGTACCCCGAAGTGACTAGGAACAGGAACATAACCCACAAGATGAAAAGAGAAAATAGATTTTTTGGCTGGAGCTACAATTTAAAAATGTACTAGTTCAACATTACAAACAGATTCTACTTAAGAATAAACCTACAGTCCCTGTCTTGTTGGCACCGCCTGTGAGTGAGTGAATTACTTATATAGCGCTACAAATGCGAACTGAATCGCCTCAAGGCGCTTGGCATCCATTTTTCTTCAGTTTGACCCTCAGAATTGATGGGTCTTTAGTTTTTTCTGAAGGCCAGGTGATCAATTTCCATTCGGATATTAGTTGGTAAAGCGTTCCATAGTCGAGGTCCTTGAACTGAAAAACTATGTTCTCCTTTGGTCTTATATCGGGCTTTGGGAATTTGTAATCATTTTTGGTTAGTTGATCCAAGAACTCGATTTGGGTTTTGTTTTATTTTCTCACTTAAAGTGGTGGTTCACCCTCAATAACAACATTCTAGCATTAAATTAAGCATAGTAGCTCGAGCTACAGTATGCCTTTATTTATTTTTTTTGCCCCGTACTCACTGTTTAATCCTATAGTGAAGATTCAGACTCCCCGCGGGGAATGGGCGTTCCTATCCAGAGGGAAGATGATTGACGGCCGGCTATGGCGCGTCACGCTCCCCGAAGATAGCCGGAGTAGGGTTCGGCTCTTCACGGCGCTATACGGCGCCTGCGCACAGACTATGCGCAGGCGCCGTGAAGAGCCAAGTCCTATTTAGGCTATTTCCGGAGAAGCGTGACGCGCCATAGCCGGCCGTCAATCATCTTACCTCTGGATAGGAACGTCCATTCCCCGCGGGGAGTCTGAATCTTCACTATAGGATTAAACAGTAAGTACGGGGCAAAAAAAATAAATAAAGGCATACTGTAGCTCGCGCTACTATGCTTAATATAATGCTAGAAAAAAAATGTATAGGGTGAACCCCCTCTTTAAATATAAGGGCGCGCTTCCGTGTACACATTTGTGTGTTAGGCATAAGGCCTTGAAAGTGACTCGGTCCTTTATGGGCAGCCAATGGAGGGATCTCAGGGACGGGGTGATTGGTTCCCAGGGTTTTTACCCTGTTACCAGTCGAGCTGCCATGTTTTGGATGATTTGGAGCCGGGCGAGCTGGTACTTTGGGAGTCCGAGCATTGGCGTCCGCTCCATAGGGCAAGGGAGGGCACTTGTCCCCCCCCTAGAAACCAGTGCCATGATCCTCGGGGAGAAAAACAGCAGGTGGGAAGCAAGGCGGCGGCACGGCGAATCCAATTAGAGCCGCTCTCTCTCTCTCTTCTAGCTCCAGCTGACAGAGAGGAGGAGGGGGGCGATCGGGGGAGATACAGTACAGCCAGCCTGCGGCTCTCCTCTCCCTGTCACAGCGCCGCTGCCGATTTCTCTGGTAAATGGAGCAGCGGCGCTGTGACAGGCAGAGGAGATCCGCGGGCTGGCTGTACTGTATATCTTCCCTGATCGCCCCCCTCTGTCAGCTGGAGCTAGAAGAGAGAGCGGCTCTAATTGGATTCGCCGTGCCGCCGCCTTACTTTCTTCTTTCCTCACCATGATTGGCCACAGCAGAAGATTCTGGGGACTGGGTGCATCATGGGAAATGTAGTCCCTTAAGAGTGGCGGCCCCAGTGTGTCCACAGACACCATGCTAAAGCCCCCAGCATGCAAGCACTGTGCTGGGGGGGGGGTTACAAGAGGAAAAAAGAGAACTGTGCTCATGCTGGGGGAAGCCAGAGAGAGAGCCACGCTATACCCACACCAACCAGAGAGCCACGCTGTACCCACACCAACCAGAGAGCCACGCTGTGCCCGAACGAACCAGAGAGCCACGCTGTACCCGCACCAACCAGAGAGCCACGCTGTACCCGCACCAACCAGAGAGCCACACTGTACCCGCACCAACCAGAGAGCCACACTGTACCCGCACCAACCAGAGAGCCACACTGTACCCGCACCAACCAGAGAGGGAGTCACGCTGTATCCGCACCACCAGAGAGAGAGCCCAGCCGTACCCGCACGACCAGAGAGGGAGAAAGACTGAGCCGCTGCCAGGGTACAGGCATGCTACAATACTGACTAGAGTCACCCCAGGCAACCCAGAGTGAGCGAACGTCCAGCCAGAGGGATCACTGTTTCGGTTTCACCAGGTCTGGTAAGAGGGCCTGTTGGCCATTATCCATTACTGTTTCTAGGGACTGAGCCATTAGGAAGTGTCTAACCTGATATCCTACCATCTGTGCTGGGGGCAATTATTGCAGAAAATGACACCAAATGCTGGGAGTTTTTGGTGCGGAAACTGACATCAGTGCTGAGGGTCATTATTATGTACATTGGTACAGATGCTGAAGTTTTTATTCTAGAAATCTGCACCGATGTGGGAGGTTATTGTTGTTGCTACTGACACCAATGCTGGCGATTTTTTATTGCGGAAACTGACAGCAAAGCTGGAAATTGTTATTGCAGAAACTGGCACTGATCCTGAGGGTTGTCATTTCCTTGGGGGGGGGGGCTCCATTTTTTATGATATTGCTATTCAAAGTTGCTAGTTGCTTGATAATTGCATCAGGTTTCTCAAACCTTTGCATGCCTGCGCTTTATGTGATAATGACTAAGCCCCTCCCCTTCATGACATTGTCAAAAAGGGACTGAGCATGGATGACCTTAAAATGATGCCCCCCCCCCCCCTAAAAAAGTTCATAATCCAATCTGGAGTTAATGATTGACCCTACCACTACCGCTGTGTCTTCTTTAGGGATGAAGGGAACCACTCTTCGTAGGAAAAAATTGGGCGCTATCAAGACAGGGTGTTGGCACAGTGCTGACTTAAGCTCCAAAAAAATCCTTCTCAGCGTCTGCATTCCACTCCACCATGACCGATTTCCGACCCTTAGTCAGATCGGTCAATGGAGCCGCCAATGTGGCAAAGTTGGGTACGAACCTCCTGTAGTATCCTACCATGCCCAGGAATGCACGTACCTGCTTTTTTGTGAGGGGGCGGGGCCAACTCTTTATAGCGTCTACCTTGCTGACTTGAGGTTTCACCACCCCTCTACCCACGATATAGCCCAGATATTTCACCTCCTCCATTCCCAAAGCACATTTTTCAGGGTTTATTGTAAACCCCTCCTTCCAGAGAGAGTCCAGTACTGCCTGGACTTTGGGCAAGTGTGACTCCCAGTCTCTGCTAAAAATGACTATGTCGTCCAAGTACACTGAGGCATACTCCCGATGAGGTGGTAAAATCCTATCCATTGCTCGCTGGAACGTGGCTGGAGCAGTTTGCAGTCCAAAAGGCATTAGTTTGTACTGAAAACTCCCCTCTGGGGTAGAAAAAGCAGTTTTCTCTTTAGCAGCCTTAGTTAATGGGATTTGCCAATACCCCTTGGTAAGGTCTAATGTTGTGATATACCTGGCTGGACCTAGTCTCTCAATAAGTTCTACCCGGGGCATGGAGTAGGCATCAAACCGTGAAACCTCATTAAGTTTCCGGAAATCATTGCAGAATCGCAGAGTCCCCGTTGGGCTTTGGTACCAACACAATCGGGCTCAACCACTCACTCTACGACTCCTCAATGATCTCCAGGTCTAGCATCTTCTTTACTTCCTCTGAAACGGCCTTCCTTTGAGCCTCTGGGATGCGGTAGGGCCTGACAAAAACTTTGACTCTCTATAATATCATGCTCTATGATACTAGTTAGCCCCGGCAAGTCTGAAAACTTCTCTTTATTTCTCTGCAAGAACTCCTTTGCCTGCTGACTTTGGTATTTAGATAGGGTATTTGCTACTTGGACACTCTCCACCCCAACCTGAGGCTCAAGTCTTGCACTAGCCAGGGAGGTCACCGGTTCCCTGTCTGTCCAGGGCTTTAACAAGTTGACATGATATATCTGATATGGTTTCCTCTTGCCTGGCTGGTGGACTCTATAATTGACCTCTCCCACTTTTTCCACAACTTCAAAGGGTCCTTGCCACCTGGCTAAGAACTTACTTTCCACAGTAGGAATTAGCACCGCTACTCGATCCCCCACTTGGAAGTGCCTTATTTTAGCAGCCCTGTTATAGACCCGTCATTGAGCCTCCTGGGCCTTTTGCAAATGCTCTTTGACTAGCGGCATCACGGTTTGGATCCTTTCCTGAATTTGGGAGACATATTCCAGGACACTCTTATGCTGAACAGGTTCACTTTCCCACTCCTCTTTAACCACGTCAAGAAGTCTGCGAGGTCTCCGCCCATATACCAACTGAAAGGGCGAAAACCCCGTGGAGGCCTGGGGCACTTCCCGGATAGCAAACAGGAGAGCTGGTAACAGGCAGTCCCAATCTTTCCCATCCCTTTGTACCACTTTCTTGAGCATAGACTTAAGGGTCTTATTAAAGCGTTCCACCAACCCGTCCGTTTGGGGATGGTAGACCGATGTGCATAGCTGTTTAATCCGGAACAGCTTGCACACATCGGCCATAACCCTTGACATAAATGGGGTACCCTGGTCTGTGAGTATTTCCTTGGGGAAACCAGTCCGTGTAAACATCTGGAATAATTCCCGGGCAATGGCCTTTGAGGAGGTATTCCGCAGGGGTAGCGCCTCAGGATATCGGGTGGCATAGTCAAGAATCACCAATATGTAGGAGTGACCTCGAGCTGACTTTACCAAGGGACCCACTATATCCATGGCTATCTTCTCGAATAGGACCTCAATTATGGGCAGAGGGACCAAAGGGCTCCGAAAAAGAGTCACCGGAGCAGTCAACTGACAGGTGGGACAAGAGGTACAGTATCTCTTTACCTCTGCTTTCAGACCTGGCCAGTAAAACCAGTCGGTGATCCGTGCCTCCGTTTTTTCAACTCCCAGGTGTCCCCCTAACACATCGTCATGGGCCAGGTCCAGAACCTTTCGTCTATATTGTTGGGGTACCAACAATTGCTCTACCACATTTTCTCTCTCCTTGGTAACCCGATACAGCAATTCATTATATATTGCAAAGTGTGGCCACCTCTCATTTGCACCTGGCTCTTGGGGAACCCCATTTACTACTACAACTTGTTCCTGTGCATGGGCCAAAGTGGGGTCCTGCATCTGAGCAGTGCCAAATGCCCCCTGGGGAACACCCAAATCCGGCAGCGCAGGGGTAGAGGCCACTTCCTCATCCTCTTCCCCCAGCATTGCCTGAAGTGGGAAAGGCTCCTCCCCCTTAGTGTTTTGGTAGGTCTGTGGACCACATATCTTGACATCCTCAATAGTATCAACACTACTTTCATCACCATTAACCCAATCATTAGCATTTTCCTCATCTGGGTCCACATTAACGTTTGGCAGTTCAGGGTTATCCCTCTCAGCAGCAGGAACAGGGGGGCTAGTTTCTCCCCAGTCTCTGAACTGTTCTCCTTGTTCCCACAGTTTTGTAAACAATGGACAGTCTCGTCCTATTATAACATCATGCACCAAGTTCTTTACCACCCCCACCTCTTGAGTAACAGTGCCACATGCTGAGGAGATAGACAACGTGATGAGCGGGTACTAGTGTCCCCGTGAATGCATACCACCCGTAAAGTTTTTCTTACCGGACCAATCTTCCCAATCACTCTAGGATGAACCAGGGTTACCATGCTTCCAGAGTCCAACAAAGCCCGGGCAGGGAGGTGGTTCACTTGGACTTCACACTCAAACTTTTCCTCATCCAGGTCGAGGTGTGTGGTGTACACTTTATGGGCACAAAAAGACCCCCTTCGAAGAACCCCGCATTCCATGGGCTCCTCTTGAAGTGGGCAGTGTGTCCGTGTATGACCCCAGGAATGACATCGCCAACATTGTACATCCCCTCCTCTCCGAACAGGAACAGAACGCTGAGGAGGTACCGGGAGTGACTCTTGGCCTTCCGGGGTGTTTGTCCCAGGGCTCCTTGGAACATCCTTTCGAAGGGCAGCAGTTGGTCGAACAGGCCGTGGCAGACTAGGCCCTATGCGCTTGGTAGGTCCGAGCAGGTCCTCCACCACTGTATATCGTTCCACCATCTCAACAAGGAGGTTTGCTGTTTTGGGGTCTCCATGGCTGACCCACCGTTGAAGGTCATCTGGCAGGGACCTCAGGTATTGGTCCAGCATGACCCGCTCCACGATTTGGGGGCCAGACAACACCTCAGGCTGCAGCCATTTTTTTACTAGTTGCACCAGGTCATGCATTTGAGACCGGGGTGGCTGATCTGGACGATATTTCCATTGGTGTACACGTTGGGCCCGAACGGCCGTAGTCACCCCCAGACGAGCGAGAATTTCTGCCTTTAGCTTTTGATAGTCTTTAGCATCATCTGGTGGCAGGTCAAAGTAGGCTTTTTGAGGATCTCCAGTGAGAAAAGGAGCACTGAGGCCGGCCCACTGGTCCTGAGACCACCCTTCTCTCTCCGCTGTCCTCTCAAACGTAGCAAGAAATGCCTCTACATCATCGCTCAGGGACAATTTCTGTAGAAAATGGCTTGCCCTCACAGTCACCTGGTTGCCAGGGCAACAGCCGCTGGCTCCTGAACTTGAGACAGCTGCTGCACCGCTTCCTTTAAGGCAGTCACCTGAGCCTGCATAACCCCTTGCTGGGCTGCTTGCTGGGCTGCCAACTGGGCCACCAACAGGCAAGTATTTTCTTGCTGCAGAGCCAGCGCCTCTTTGTGGTAAGTTTGCGCTTGTATGTTAGCCAGGGTCAGCTGTTTAATTAGCTCCTCCATTGCTTCAACTTTCAATGTTTGTGCAGCTTTAACCCAGGACATAAATTCAATGTACTGTCCCTTTAAATGTCAGTTCAATATAAAGTCCAATGCAAAAGAAAAAAAACTTTTTTTTCCCCTCTTCTTATGCCTGTTATTCTGTCCTGCCCGCATTCGAGCACCAGTGTAATGTTTGGGGGACCAGCTTGATCGCAGGACACAGGCTTTTTAAATCAAAACTGAGGTTTATTAAACTTAAATGGCTTAGCAGCAGCAAAAACAAATGAAATAACAGTCTCACCGACTTGTACAGCTCAGAACTGCTATCGCAGTTAAACAGTCCTTGGCTTTCCTTAGCTTCCACAGCTTTCCTTGTCCACCATTCACCATGCATTGGACTCTCCTACACTCCTCCACTCTCACCTGCACTTCCTGTCTGCTTTAAACTACTTCCTTAGACAGGTGCATTAACCCTTTCCATTCCCTTAAAAGGCACCACAGTCCAAACAGAGGGGAAATATAACGTCCTTCCAGGACCCAGCCACGGCGTCCTGTACAGGGTGAAGTTGGTGATTTGATTTTGCTGAATTGTTTCACAAATTTTTTCAATTTTATTGATGAAAGAATCCGATAATTCATTGCAGAACTCTTGTGTTTCATTTTTTGGAGCTTCTAGGCAGGCTGGGTTCATGGTTTGAGACACTATGTTGAAGAGCTCTCGGGGGAGATTTCGGGCTTTTGCGAGGGCATTTGAAAAATGCTAACATTTCCTTGTGGTATCTCTTTTTCGTGGTTTTCTTTAGTGGAGTTTCTTCTCCAGGCGCCTTCTGCTCTCTTTTCGTTCTTGTTTCAATGACGTGAAACTCTGCAGGGAGTTTATTCCACATTTTCACAGCTCTTAAGGCTCATACACACGGTAGGACATCCAACAAAATTTCCCTTGGATTTTTGTCCTAATTGATTTGTCCTGCCACACCCATAGCATACACACAGTCAGACTTTTCTGCAAACTTTTCTAAAAGTTTCCTAACATGTGTTTTTTTTTGCTCTTTTCTGCTCTTTACCGCCACCCTTTGGTTAACTTCTGCTATTGTTTTTTGCTTTTAACATTGGTTTTGAGCATTCGTATTTGCACTTTGTCCAAAAGTTGGTTGGATTGCTGTACACACGGTCACACAAAGCACCATCGGACTTTTGTTGCCGAAAAGTTGGTCCGTTCGCAGACCCAACTTTTTGTTGGATGAAACCAGAAAAAGTTGGTCTGATGGAGCGTACACACGGTCGGACAAATTTGAAAAGTTGCAGATTTTGAAGTTGGTTGGCCAAAAGTCCTACCGTGTGTACAGGGCTTTACTGTGAAGAAACCTTTCTGTATTTGGAGATGAAATCTATTTTCCTCTAGAAGTAAAGAGTGCCCCCTTGTCCTTTGTGTTGACCGTAAAGTGAATAACTCAACACCAAGTTCACTATATGGAACCCTTATATATTTGTATGTGTTGATCATATCCCTCCTTATTCTCCTCTTCTCAAGAGTGAACAATTAGGGATGAGCCGAACACCCCCCGGTTCGGTTCGCATCCAGAACATGCGAACAGAACGAAGGTTTGCGCAAACATGGATTCGAACGTGAGAAATCAAAAGTGCGAATTTTAAAGGTTAATATGCAAGTTATTGTCCTAAAAAGGGTCTACAACCTGGCCCCCAGCTACATCACTAACCTTGTCTCAAAATACCAACCAAATCGTCTTTTTCACGCCTCCCAAGACCTCCTGCTCTCTAGCTCCCTTGTCACCTTATCCCATGCTCGCCTCCAGGACTTCTCCATCCTCTGGAATGCTCTACCCCAATCTGTTTGACTTTCTCCTACTTTGTGCACTTTCAGATGATCTCTGAAAACTCTTCTCTTCAGAGAAGCCTATCTAGCCCCCACCTAACAACTGTACATTTATTTTCTCCATCAGCACATCCCCCATAGGTATTACCTCTTATATCTCTTAGCCTTCCGACTTAGATTGTAAGCTGTAATGAGCAGGGCTCTCTGATTCCTACTGTCTTAAAGTCAGTGGCATTGCTAGGCAGGTGCGAGGGGTGCAGGCCACACCTGGGTGACACCCAGGGGTAGGGGCACCACTAACATCACCCACTGCCCTATGCCTCGCGCCGCAGCTATGTCCCTCTGTGGAGTGGAACAAAGCTGCCTGCCACTCTGCTCTGTTTACATCCACAGAGGAGGAGGAGCTTGCACTCGAGGGACACACACCGCTGTGTGTATCTGCTGGTCTGAGGTCTGTAATAGGGATGTCTATACCGATGGGGGGTCTGCACTGGTGGGAGGGGGTGTATGTACTGCTGGGGGGGTCTGCACTGAGGGGAGGGGGTGTATGTACTGCTGGGGGGGTCTGCACCGAGAGGAGTGTCTTTACTGAGGGGGGCATCTAGAATATGCAGTTCAGTTTTGGGCTCCAGTTCTTAAGAAGGATATTGGGGAACTGGAGAAAGTGCAGAGAAGGGCAGCCAAACTGATAAGAGGCATGGAGGAGCTCAGCTATGAGGAAAGATTAGAGGAACGGAATTTATTCACTCTTGAGAAGAGAAGATTAAGGGGAGATATAATCAACATGTACAAATATATAAGGGGTCCATATAGTGAACTTGGTGTTGAGTTATTTACTTTACGGTCAACACTGAGGACAAGGGGACACTCTTTACGTCTAGAGGAAAAGAGATTTCACCTCCAAATACGGAAAAGTTTTTTCACAGTAAGAGCTGTGAAAATGTGGAATAGACCTCTGCAGAGGTGGTTCTAGCCAGCTCAGTAAAGTGCTTTAAGAAAAGCCTGGATACTTTCCTAAATGTACATAATATAACTTGGGTATTAACATTTATAGATATAGTTGATCCGGGGAATATCCGATTGCCTCATGGGGGATCAGGAAAGAATTGTTTCCCCTGCTGTACCAAATTGGATCATGCTTTGCTGTTTTTTTTTTTTGCCTTCCTCTGGATCAACTGTGGGTATAGAATTGGGTATATGTGATTATATGATATTATTATTATTATTTTATTTCTTATGGTTGAACTTGATTAGCCTGTGTCTTTTTTCAACCTGACTAACTATGTAACTATATTATACTGCTGGGGGGGTCTGCACTGAGGGGGGTTTCTGTACTGAGGGGGTGTCTGTACTGCTGGGGGGTCTGCACTGAGGGGGGTGTTTGTACTGCTGGGGTCTGCACTGGGGGTCTGCACTGAAGGGGGTGTCTGTACTGCTGGGGGGGGCGCACTGGGGATGTCTGCATTGAGGGGGGGGTGTCTGTACTGATGGGGGGTCTGCACTGAGGTGGGGGTGTCTGTACTGATGGAGGGGTCTGCACTGAGGTGGGTGTGTCTGTACTGAGGCGGGATCTGAACTGAGGGGATGTCTGTACTGAGGGGGAGGTTTATACTGAGGGAGGGGGGTCTATATTGATGGAGGGGGTCTGTACTGAGGGAGGGGGATCTATACTGCGGGAGGGGGAGTCTGTACTGAGGAGGGACTATAGTTAGTGGGGGGTAACACCAATTTTTTCGCACCGGGTGACTCCAACCCTAGTGACACTCCTGATTAAAGTGTATTGTATTTGTTCAGTCCACCCTCAAGTTGTAAAGTGCTGCGTAAACTGTTGGCGCTATATCAATCCTGTATTATAAAAATAATAATAATAATAATAATAATAATAATAATTTGTCATTGTGTGTTGGAGTATTTTAGGGAGTGCTGACAGTCTGTAATAAAGAGAGTCTCTATAAAAGGAGTTAGTTGATATAAGCTGCTATACTGTGCTATATTGCACTAAATGACTATGAACTACACTGTGGTGGGCTACAAAATCTTGTGTATACCCTCTTGTTCACAGTTCAGAGACTCATCAGTCTTTTAAGACTACCTTTTTGAATGTGTTAGCAACTGTAGTTGCTGTTTAGCGGTCCAGCACCACTTTGCAGCTTTTTTTAATATATATTTTCTTACAGTATGTCAGGTTTATCTATTCTTTTACTTTCTGCTAAATTTAAAAAAAATGGGCTGAGGTTTAGTGTTTCAGGTTTATTTTTTATTTATTTTTTGGGTTGGGGGGGGGGGGGGGTATTTTTTTTATATTGTGTTATTTTTTTTATTTCGGGATGCACAGCATGCACTTGTTGCTGACACAGGCAAAATTGCCTATTGTTTGCAGAAAGTTATTGTGTATTTTCACAATAGTGTTCACCAAAGCACCACATATTGCCATGGCTGCCATTAAAGTTAGGCAATTTCTTTTATTAAAAATATCATGCAGGCCTAATGTGAGAGGTAGAGGTTTTGCATGCGGAGGTAGTATAGTAGAGGGTGAGCATGCTCTGCAAGACAAAGTGGTGGTTGGGTAGCGCTATCTAGAGGCAGAACACATCTGCCTTTTCTGTTTCACAGTGGCTGCCAGATCTACAACATTTTCAGGAGATAGTTCTGTGGCTGACAAGACGTTTCTGCAAGCACTACTTTCAAATGTTAAGGATGAGTAAGGCAGCACCATGACCATTGAGGGAGTGGATTTCTGTCAGGGGGCAACCAGAGGCAGTGATGTTGCTAAGTAAAATCTAGCAAAGAGTAGGGGTGGATGATGATGTGGTAGACTGTGTATGGTAAGGTGACCAGATTTTTTAAATGAAAACCGGGGACATACACACACACTGTTTGTGCAGCTTTAACCCAGGACATAAATTTAATGTACTGTCTCTTTAAATGTCAGTTCAATATAAAGTCCAATGCAAAAAGGAAAAAAAAAAGTTTTTTTTTTTTTTTTCTCTTCTTATGCCTGTTATTCTGTCCTGCCCGCATTCGAGCACCAGTGTAATGTTTGGGGGACCAGTTTGATCGCAGGACACAGGCTTTTTAAATCAAAACTGAGGTTTATTAAACTCAAATGGCTTAGCAGCAGCAAAAACAAAAGAAATAACAGTCTCACCGACTTGTACAGCTCAGAACTGCTATCGCAGTTAAACAGTCCTTGCAGGTAAGTCCTTCAGTAGCAGGCTTTCAGGCAACACACTGCCAAGTCCTTTCACAGCTTTTCATAGATTCCACAGCTTTCCTTGTCCACCATTCACCATGCATAGACTCTCCTACACTCCTTCACTATCACCTGCACTTCCTGTCTGCTTTAAACTACTTCCTTAGACAGGTGCATTAACCCTTTCCATTCCCTTAAAGGCTCCACAGTCCAAACAGAGGGGAAATATAACGTCCTTCCAGGACCCAGCCACGGCGTCCTGTACAATATATATATATATATATATATATATATATATATATATATATATTTTTTTTTATCGGCAAATGGTAAACTATTTTATAAGCATATATTCCTCAATTGATATATGCAGTGTATGTGCTATGTGTTTATGGAATGATTTATGATTTTATATATATATATATATATATATATATATATATATATATATATATATATATATGTTATTTCTCACATTTCATCCATGAAATAAATAAAAGGTAACCACTGGCCCAGCATATTGGTGGTCAGTGTGCCTCCTGTATGCTGGTGCTACATGCAGGAGGATGCTATGTACAGAGTGCAGGGCTCAGGAGGATGCTACGTACAGAGTGTAGAACTCAGGAGGATGCTACGTACAGAGTGCAGAACTCAGGAGGATGCTACGTACAGAGTGCAGAACTCAGGAGGATGCTACGTACAGAGTGCAGAGCTCAGGAGGATGCTACGTACAGAGTGCAGAGCTCAGGAGGATGCTACTTACAGAGTGCAGGGCTCAGGAGGATGCTACGTACATTTCACCTCCAAATACGGAAAGGTTTTTTCACAGTAAGAGCTGTGAAAATGTGGAACAGACTCCCTCCAGAGGTGGTTCTGGCCAGCTCAGTAGATTGCTTTAAGAAAGGCCTGGATTCTTTCCTAAATGTACAGAATATAACTGAGTACTAAGATTTGTAGGTAAAGTTGATCCAGGGTAAATCCGATTGCCTCTCGGGGGATCAGTAAGGAATTTTTTCCCCTGCTGTAGCAAATTGGATCATGCTCTGCTGGGGTTTTTTGCCTTCCTCTGGATCAACTGTGGGTATGGAGTTGGGTGTATAGGATTTTACTGTGTTTTTTTTATTTTGTTTTTTTATTTTTTTGTGGTTGAACTGGATGGACTTGTGTCTTTTTTCAACCTGACTAACTATGTACAGAGTGAAGAACTCAGGAGGATGCTACGTACAGAGTGCAGAACTCAGGAGGATGCTACATACAGAGTGCAGAACTCAGAAGGATGCTACGTACAGAGTGCAGGGCTCAGGAGGATGCTACGTACAGAGTGCAGAACTCAGGAGGATGCTACGTACAGAGTGCAGAACTCAGGAGGATGCTACGTACAAAGTGCAGAACTCAGGAGGATGCTACGTACAGAGTGCAGAGCTCAGGAGGATGCTACTTACAGAGTGCAGAGCTCAGGAGGATGCTACGTACAGAGTGCAGGGCTCAGGAGGATGCTACGTACAGAGTGCAGAGCTCAGGAGGACGCTGCGTACAGAGTGCAGCGCTCAGGAGGATGCTACGTACAGAGTGCAGGGCTCAGGAGGATGCTACATACAGAGTGCAGAACTCAGGAGGATGCTACGTACAGAGTGCAGAACTCAGGAGGATGCTACGTACAGAGTGCAGAACTCAGGAGGATGCTACGTACAGAGTGCAGGTCTCAGAAGGATGCTACTTACAGAGTGCAGGGCTCAGGAGGATGGTACGTACAGAGTGCAGAACTCAGGAGGATGCTATGTACAGAGTGCAGGGCTCAGGAAGATGCTACATACAGAGTGCAGGGCTCAGGAGGATGCTACATACAGAGTGCAAGGTTCAGGAAGGTACCCTCGCCCCTATCCTGAAACTATCCCCCTGTGTGCTGAGAGAAGAGAAGCTGCTGGGTGCACAGGGGGATTAGGTCTGCTGGAGGGGGGTGGGAGAGTTGAATCCTGGACAAGGAGAAGGATCATGGCTGATCCCATAGAGAGATTGGTTTTGGAGATTGCGAGCCCCCCCCCCCCCCCCCCCCCCAAACACACACACACAGATTAATGCTTATTAAATATCCATTGAATTTTTTTTTTTAAACAATTATGAAAAACAATTGAAATGTAGTGAAATTAGTTCACAGTGGTGTGATGTGGGATACCCTGCGGATCATGTGCTGGTTCCCGTATCACACCTGAATCATAGACAGTTCACACTGACATCTGCGAACCACTGCGGGTGTCAATAGAAAACTAATGACACCCCCAGGTTGGTTCGCAGGTTGCAGTGTGAACTATAAAATGGTACAGGAATCGGATCGCATGGGTGTCAACACCCATGCGATCCTATTCCAGTGTGGACACAAAAAAAGAGTCCTGCACCATTCTGGTGTAAATGTGATGGGATTTCAGCCATACAGTTGCACAGACATCGCATGTAATGTGCATGGCAATACGGTGCGGATCACATGCGATGTCTGTGATTGCACAAGTGTGAACGAGAGAAGCCGGAGCATGAAACACAGTGCAATAAGTGGAGGGTGGGCATGACTAGGTGCTTGGGACACAAGGGGTTAATAATTCTGGGAGGAAAGGGGGGGTAGGCGGGGGCTGGGGATCAGTTTCCCGGGCTCTGTGAGTCTATTTAAGGGAGGGGCGGAGTTTAGGACGCAGCAGCGTGCAGGGGAGACAGGGAAGGAGGCAGTTTTTTGCTCTGCTCCTTCAAATCATCCAAGATGGCGCAGGTCGAACTCATGTTAGCTAGGCTCCGGTCCAGGGCAGCAGAGAGGGGTCCCCAGTGGTTGGAGGAGCAGATCAGGGGGCTCATCGAGGACCAGGCAGGGGGGTCTATAGAACCGGCGTCTCGCGCTCGGCAATCGCGGCCGCAGGTGCGCTACTCGCCCGAGGTGTCGGGGCGATCCAGGAGGTCAGCCAGGAGCCCAGCAGAAGACCCGTCACCCCCGCCGGCGAAGTGGTCGCAGCTGGCAGCCAGGGGGGGGGGGAGTCCGGACGGTACCCTCGCGGTCGGAGGAGCTCGGGAGTCGGGGCCTACGGCCGGGATTGTGCCCGGTCCTCACCGGGAAGAGGGGGACAGGAGCAGAGGCCAGCAGCACCCAGCGCAGGTGTGGGTTCCGGAGGAGAGGCCCGGCGAGGGACTGGGGGGGCCAGGAACAGCGGGCCGTCTAGCCACGTGGCAGCTGCATCAGGGGGTCGGGGGCAGCAAGCCCAGGACAGTAGTGAGGAGCAGCAAGTGGTTAGGCCTCAGAACAAGGGGGGGAGGGGGGGCCAAGCCAAGAAAAATGCAGCGGAAGTTCGATCCAGGCGTCCCCTGGGGTCTGCGGCTCCCAGATCTCCTTCGCCTGGGGGGCCACAAGTGCCGTGCAGTGCAGCAGAGGATCGGTTGGAGGGTGAGGTGTCCGAGGATGAGGAGGATGACGTGCGACAACCACCGGTGGATGTAGCGGCGGCGGCTGGTGGTGCAGTTCCCAGGCAGCCAGGTAAGACGACCTCCTTACCTACCGTTGATCTCTCCAATGCGTTGTGTACCTTGATGGGGGTGGGGGGGGCTAACTCGGGGGGTGCTGGTGTGGCTGCGCTGGGGCCTGTGGCGCCTGGGGGTGCGGGGGTGATACCCGCCGCCCTGGGGGTCCCGGGACAGATGCAGGACCTGCTGGGGGGTCTGCGGGACCTATTGCAGCGTTTTGCTGGGGGTCCTGCGGTGCCGCCGCAGGTCGCACCATGGGTGGGGGGGGGTTGGGGTAAATGGGGGGGCAGCGGCTGCTCCTGCGGCGGTGGTCGACCCCTTTGTCAGCGTGACAGCGGCTGTTCTGGCAGGCAGTGCAGCGGGGGACACGAACAAAGATAAGTCAGCGGCTGCCAGGGCAGATATTGTGAGGATTGCAGATAGGGCGAAATGTGAGGTATATGTATGTTTTGAGGGTCCCCTAGGTTCACATCTGAAGGTGAGGTGAGAGAGAAAATCGTTAAGGGTGAGTATGTGGAAATTTTTTCCTTGCTTCCTCTGGAAAAATTTAATTTAGATAGGGTTAAGCCTGATGACTCTAAGAAAGAGGATGAGGAGAAGAGGCGGTATCGCCTCATCCCTCGCACCTTTGGAAATTGGCTGCAGGCCTATGCAATACTGGCCAGTGTCATTGGCGACAAGAAGCCAGAACACTGTGCAGCATTGTTTTGCTACATGGATGCGATCGGGGAGGCGCACCGCGTGTACGGGGGTACGGGGTGGCTGCGTTACGATGAGCAATTCCGGCAGCGTATGGCGGTACGGCCCTCAATTAGGTGGGATCATAAGGATATTACCTTGTGGATGCGGCTTATGTCTGCGCCGTGGGCGTCGGGCCAGTTTTTTCAGGGGGGGGGCGGGGGGGCCGCAGCCTCGGGACCGTCGGCTGGAAAAAAGTGGGGAGTCTGCTGGCAGTTTAACGAGGGGTCCTGCAAGTTTGGAGGGTCCTGTCGTTTCAAACACGAATGCTCGGGTTGCGGAGGTACCCACCCCCTGTCCAAGTGCTTCAAGCGGGGCAAGCGGGGTGGAGACGCTGAGGGAAAGGGGGGTGACGCCGGTGAAAGTGGAAAGGATGCGTCCTTTTCTAGATAGGTACCTGGACGTCGCAGCTGCTCGTTTACTAACTGCGGGTTTTACGGAGGGGTTTCGCATTCCGTGTAATTTGACGACGGCACCTCCGCTGGCGGGGAACTTGCGATCCGCTTTGGAACACCCGGAGGTAGTTACAGAAAAATTGGGGAAAGAGGTGACGCTGGGGCGGATGGGTGGGCCATTTCGGGAACAACCGATACGGGATTTGGTGGTTTCTCCATTGGGGGTGGTGCCCAAGAAGGAACCCAACAAATTCCGTCTCATTCACCACCTCTCTTTTCCAAGGGGGGGGTCGGTGAATGATGCCATTGACCCGGAAGCGTGTACGGTGTCATACACATCATTTGATGCGGCGGTGAGCTGGGTGCGGAGGTATGGAAAGGGGGCACTCATGGCAAAATCGGACATTGAAGCTGCGTTCTGATTGCTACCGGTACACCCAGACAGTTTTCGCCTGTTGGGCTGTCGGTGGCAGGAGGAATTTTATGTGGATCGATGTCTGCCCATGGGTTGCTCCATTTCATGTGCGTTTTTCGAAACGTTCAGTTCCTTCTTGGAGTGGGTGGTCCGGGATGTGGCAAGGGTGGACTCGGTTGTCCACTATTTGGATGACTTCTTGTGCGTGGGACCCCTTCCTCCAGAGTGTGTGCGATTCTATTGGCGACATTGCAGCACATTGCGGGAAGATTTTGTGTCCCCTTGGCGGCGGACAAGACGGAAGGCCCTACTACGGAGCTCAGTTTTCTGGGGATCGTGATCGATTCCCAGACAATGGAGTGCCGTCTGCCGCCGGAAAAAGTGGAGAATCTCAGGCAGGTGATTAGGGATTTCCTGGGACGCAACAAGGTCACTTTGAGGGAATTGCAATCATTGCTGGGGAAGTTCAATTTTGCATGTAGGATCATCCCCATGGGGAGGGTGTTTTGCCGACGGCTGTCGGCGGCCACCGCAGGAGCAAAATCGCCTAGACACTTTATAAGATTGACCAGGGAATTGAAAGAGGATCTTAGGGTGTGGCACATTTTTTTAGAAACGTTTAACGGGCGGTCGGTGTGGATGGAGGGGCCTGTCAGTAATTTCGATTTGGACTTGGTCACGGACGCGGCTGTGTCGACGGGGTACGGGGCCTTTTTTCGGGGTCGTTGGAGTGCGGAACCTTGGCCGGATTCATGGAAGGAGGCGGGTTTACTCAAGAACCTAGTGCTGCTGGAATTGTTTCCAGTGGTTCTGGCGATGGAATTGTGGGGGGAAGAGTGGAAAAATCGGAAGGTGAGGCTGAATTGCGACAATATGGGGGTAGTGCAGGTCATCAACCGGATCTCCGCTTCATCCTTGCCGGTGGTCCGGTTGCTGAGACATTTGGTGTTACGGTGTCTGCAGTGTAATGTTTTTCTATATGCGGTGCACATACCGGGGGGTGGACAACACGCTAGCTGACTCTCTGTCTCGTTTTCAGTGGGGCAGGTTCAGGGAGTTGGCTCCTACGGCAGAGCGGACCGGGGTGCCGTGCCCGGCGTGGCTGTGGGACACTGCTTTGGACTTGCCGTGCGTTGGATCCAACGGTGAGTGGGGCGACGTGGAAGGCGTACTCTAGAGTCTGGGGGGAGTGGTTCAAATTTTTGCGACAGGTGGGGGTTGAAGTGGGGGATGGGGGTATGGAAGGTGGATGGTTGGTGCTGTATTTTGTGTCCAGGCACATGGAAGATGGGGGGTCTGTTTCCGCCATTGAGCGCAAGCTGGCGGGTTTAGCATTTCTCTTTAAGTTACAGGGGTTACAGGATTTTACGAAAACTTTTTGGGTAAAACAAGCGGTGAAGGGATATCAGAAGGGAAAGGTAAGGAGGGATTCGCGTAGGCCAGTGTCGTTCGCAGTGCTTCAAGCGATCTGCGGCAAACTGGGGGAGGTGTGTGCGTCGGGATACAAGGGGATACTTTTTAGGGCGGTTTTTGCGGTTGCATTTTTTGGGGCTTTTAGGTTGGGGGAATTGGTTAGCCCGTCTAAGTCGGTGGCAGGGGGGTTTGGTTTTCAGGACGTTCGAGTGGAGGGAAGAAGCGTTGTGTTCATGCTGCGCCGGTCCAAAACGGACCAGGCAGGGAGGGGAACACGGGTGGTGCTTTATGCATTGCCGGGTTCCGAGGTGTGTCCGGTTAGAGCTTTTGGGGAATTTTTGGGAGTACGCCCGGTAGGGTTGGGGGCATTTTTTACGCACAGGGACGGGACGTTTTTGTCAAGATTTCAATTTGTGACAGTGTTCAGAAAATGTTTGTGTGCTGCGGGGTATGACGGAAAACGGTATGCTTCGCACTCCTTCCGCATCGGGGCGGCCACTGAGGCTGCACGGTGCGGGTTGGATGAGGCGGCCGTTAAAAAAATAGGTAGGTGGGAATCTAGGAGATTCCGCTCTTATGTGCGTCCGCATTTGCTGGCTGATTAAGTGAGATGAGGGGGACAACGGGAAACTGACAAGGGGATGTGTCATGGCTGGATTTTGTAAAGTTGAGACGTTGGATGTTTGTGGTGTTATGTGCTACATAAAATCATTTTATTTCAGATTGCATCTTCCCGTGCCTCGTATGGATTTTAGGGCACTCTTACGTGTTCTGGGGTGCCAGGAGAGCAGACGCCCGACCGGATGGCAGGCAACTGGGCATTTCTAGGCGGGAGGCATGCGTACGCTGGTTGGGTTTTCGGGGGGATAGAGTGGAGTAGGGTGGTTCCTGAGGTCGGCCATTATGCCCCCCAGATGTGCTGGTTTTGCATGTGGGGGGAAATGACTTGGGTGTCCGGCCGATGGCTGAGCTGATACTGGCAATCAAGGTGGACTTTATGTCCCTGCGAATGTCCTTCCCAGGGTTGATCGTAGTCTGGTCGGATATGGTGGTGAGGACGGCCTGGCGTACCGCTAGATCCGTGGATAGGCTGAACAAGGCTCGTATAAAAGTCAATCAGATGGTTGGGAGGTTTGTGGCACGTAACGGGGGGCTAGTAATACGGCACTCTGAGTTGGAGAGGGATGTGGGATTGTTTCATAGGGGGGACGGCGTTCACCTATCTGATATAGGGATTGATTTATGGGCCTTGGGGCTGGAGGATGGAATCCGTAGGGCCCTGCGGGTGTGGGGTGGCCCTCGAGGCTAAGGGGTTAACCTCTCAGGCTGTGGCGGTGTCATGTGGTCTCCAGGAGGTCAAAAAAGGAACAGTATGAAGGAAGTGTGGGGGTCCAGCGGTTATGGACCCTCTCCGTATTCCACCGGAATTGTGTCCGCTGGAACACGGGAATTGGTGTACTGCGGGATAGGGGGTGTTGCTATGCCTTTAAGGCTGGCAGTTGGTTTTTGGTTACGTCCCGCAGGATATTGGTAAAAAAGTTATGTGTGTGTTACCTCTTTTGACCACATGTCTGTGTATGGATGCCATTTTTTATATGGCTGTTTTGAAATCTGTTTATATCTATATTTTAAAATAATGTAAAGTTAATAAAAGTTAGTTATGTTAAAAAATTGTTAATAAAATTATGGCTGCTATGGCCAATTTTTCTCCAATCTCAGGTGTTGCCTCAGTTTTCTATTTTAGCATAAGAAAAGGGGTGGTATGGGTTGGGGGTCTTAATGGGATATTATGGGTATCCAGGCTACCTGAGTCATGAAGTTATGGATGTACTTGGACTAGCACTCAGACTCCATTAAGAATCCTATAATGAAAGGTCTAAACTATAGGTGATAGAAAATGACACATTAACCAGATCAGTCAGCAAAGGGTTAATTAGTGGTGTCTGGGCAGTGTGATAGAGATTTGTAGAGGGGAATGGAGTGTGTAAGGAGTGATGATGGTGTAGAGGGGGAGTAGAAGTTACATTGGATAGGGGGATGGGAGTAGGGTGACCACATTTCCATACAGCCATTCAGGGACACCCCCCCCCAGCAAGCAGCGGTCGGTGACATCACAAGGAGGCAGTGCCGCCATATGACGTGGCAGAGAGGCCCCGCCCCTTACCTATTTAAGCATTTGTTTCATGTATGGAAGCCCAACATTGCAGCTGCAGGCAGCCACTTAGATTCACAGAGTGTAATTGTTCTTGCGATGTTGGGCTAACATACATGAAACAAATGCTGTTTATATCTAAGGCACTAAAGTTGTATATAAAACCCTGTACTTTATACCACAAAATAAATACAAATGACACAAGGGATCTGGGGTAAAAACTGCACATACACTGACCTACCCGACTACTACACTGACCTACTGTACCTGATCCCTACACTGACCTACCTGACCACTACACTGACCTTCCTGATCCCTACACTGACCTAATTGATTGCTGCATTGAAATACCTGACCACTACACTAACCTGATTCCTACACTGACCTACCTGATCATTACACTGACCTACCCGATTCCTACCCTGTCCATTGGGGGAGCATGTCAGATCCTCAGCTCTAAGGGACTAATGCTGGGACCTGTAGTCCTTCATTAGGAGGATGAGGTCAGTGGCAGACTGGCAGTGCTGGGGGCATGGGTTAAGTGGCAGTGCTTGGGAAGGGATGGGATCACTAACTCTCACTTGCTGTCACCTGTTAGTGTCCACTTGGGAGGGGAGAGGGGCTTGGTGAGGGTGAGAGAAGGGGTAGGAGAGAGAGAGAGAAGGGGTGAAAGAGAGAGAGAAGGGGTGGGAGAGAGAGAAGGGGTGGGAGAGAGAGAGAGAGAGAAGGGGTGGGAGAGAGAGAAGGGGTGGGAGAGAGAGAGAGAGAGAGAAGGGGTGGGAGAGAGAGAAGGGGTGGGAGAGAGAGAGAAGGGGTGGGAGAGAGAGAGAGAGAGAGAGAGAGAGAGAGAGGGGGAGAGAGAGAGAAGGGGTGGGAGAGAGAGAGAGGGGAGAGAGAGAGAAGGGGTGGAAGAGAGAGAGAGAAGGGGTGGGAGAGAGAGAAGGGGTGGGAGAGAGAGAGAGAGAGAGAGAGAGAGAGAGAGAGAGAAGGGGTGAAAGAGAGAGAGAAGGGGTGGGAGAGAGAGAGAGAGAGAGAGAGAGAGAGAGAGAGAGAGAGAAGGGGTGAAAGAGAGAGAGAGAGAAGGGGTGGGAGAGAGAGAAGGGGTGGGAGAGAGAGAAGGGGTGGGAGAGAGAGAGAAGGGGTGAAAGAGAGAGAGAAGGGGTGAAAGAGAGAGAGAGAGAAGGGGTGAAAGAGAGAGAGAAGGGGTGAAAGAGAGAGAGAAGGGGTGGGAGAGAGAGAGAGAAGGGGTGGGAGAGAGAGAGAAGGGGTGGGGGAGAGAGAGAGAAGGGGTGAGGGAGAGAGAGAGAAGGGGTGGGGGAGAGAGAGAGAAGGGGTGAGGGAGAGAGAGAGAGAGAAGGGGTGGGAGAAAGAGAGAAGGGGTGTGGGAGAGAGAGAGAGAAGGGGTGGGAGAGAGAGAGAAAAGGGGTGAGAGAGAGAAGGGGTGAGAGAGAGAAGGGGTGGGAAAGAGAGAGAGAAAAGGGGTGGGAGAGATAGAGAGAGAGAGAAGGGGTGGGAAAGAGAGAGAGAGAAGGGGTGAAAGAGAGAGAGAGAAGGGGTGGGAGAGAGAGAGAGAAGGGGTGGGAGAGAGAGAGAGAGAGAGAGAAGGGGTGGGAGAGAGAGAGAGAGAGAAGGGGTGGGAGAGAGAGAGAGAGAGGGAGAAGGGGTGGGAGAGAGAGAGAGAAGGGGTGGGAGAGAGAGAGAGAAGGGGTGGGAGAGAGAGAGAGAGAGAAGGGGTGGGAGAGAGAAGGGGTGAGGGAGAGAGAGAGAGAAGGGGTAAGGGAGAGAGAGAGAG